>NC_073302.1:416194118-416497992 GCF_027595985.1 Sorex araneus
ATGAACCCTCAAAACGACTGGCCACTCTAACCCTTCTCGTATTAGATTTTCTTTTCTCTTCTTTTCCATATCTAAATTTAAACTTATGACTACACACAACTTCCTACTTTTATCTATTTGTTTTCTAGAGATAAAACTTAAATTTTGGGTTTTGCTTCTATCAATCTGGGCCCATTCCAATATGACACACACTTTATTCGTTTATCTGAGAACCCTTTTATTTTGTTCTTCATTATGTAGAAAGAAGCTAAAAATTGAAACACCCACACTTCCTTCCAGTAACCAGGGATCGTCCAGGGTTGAGAAATTGCTATGTATTAGAGCGAAAGACTAATAAACCTCCAGTGTAAATATTTTAGTAGTTTGCTAAAGAAAGAACCTCAAATACTTTGTGGAAGACAATTTAGATTGAGGTTTAAAGAGCTCAATATAAGAAAACCTGTTTGACCTGTTAAAACAGGTGTGTATAATCACAATTCCCTATTAAAAAAGTATAATGAAAAAATCCAATAAATGCAAAGATAAATACATTGTATGAGAGCATGAGAACTCCAAAGCAGTAGGCAGGGGATTAGAACTACTTTCAATATGTAGCACCAAATGCTGGGTGGCTGTCAGCTGACAGGGAGCAGGAGGACCCATATCTGTTTATTTTGCTAGAGAAAAGGGATTCTTGGCAGAAGTCTGGGCTTATATTAAATTCACTATAATGGGGATATAGATTTGTATTTTAAAGAACTCAGTTTCTGTAACTGTACAATGAGTGCGTAATAAAAGATCATCAGCAAATTTTAAGTGATTATGCTCATCCTTGCCTTCCATTTCATGCAGGAAGAATTAATGCAGCAAGTAGTTTAGTTATTTGAGTAATATTTTAAGAAAATTTATAGTTCGTCTTCCATTCATCAAATACAAAAATCTGTGCAAAAAGTATTGATTACTTTTTTTAAGAACTGCCCCCTTGTGGAGATTTGGGTTTATTGTTAAGATGATCTGTTTTCTGAAAGAAGTCTATGCCAGGCAGTAAAACAAGTACAGAATCTCACTCAAAGGAATCTTGAAGACATTGTGAATGTTGGAATTAAGGTTGGGCACTATGGAGGTTGAAATAACTCTTTAGATTTGTTCTTTCCAATTCATTTCTGTCACTGATGAAATAATAGAAGGAAAGGCCTTTATTAATAACAGAGGTGCTGAAAATAGAACTAAAATAGAATTGTATTTTAGTTAGAAAATACTGGCACAAATACTAAGAAAAATGAAAAAATCATAGAAGTCTTAGAACTAACTCCTAAAATTAAGTCATAATTTATAAAATAATTTTTAACAAAGAAATAAACTCTGTTTATGTGAGTTCTAACCAATAAAGGAGTAAAAGAGGATATTTGAGTGAGATTATGATCTCTGAGCAGAGGTAGGAATAAGACACTACAGGTTGTGCACTGCTTCACTCCCTCCAAAAAAAAAAGAGTAGAATAGTAATTATTAAGTACTATTATTGGGGAAGGGCTGGAGTGACAGCACAGCAGGTAGGGCTTTTACCTTGCACCTGGCTGACCCGGGTTCAATTCCTCTGTCCCACTCAGAGAGCCCGCCAAGCTACTAAGAGTATCCCGCCCACATGGCAGAGCTTGGCAAGCTACCCGTGGCGTACTCAATATACCAAAAACAGTAACAACAAGTCTCACAATGGACACATTACTGGTTCCCGTTTGAGCAAATCGATGAACAACAGGACGACAGTGACAGTGACAGTGATTGTTGGAGAAATAGAAAGATGTTAGCCAAAGGATACAATTTTTTAGTTAGAAGATGATTAAGTTTTGCATAGGTATAGTACAGCCCAGTGATTAAAATGAACAGTTCTGTATTCCCAGTCTCAAAGTTTCCATTAGTTTCCTATAACAACAAAAAAAAGCAACTATGGCATGATAGAGGTATTAGCTACTACTAAGGTATGAATTATTTTGTAATTTATAAGTGTATCAAATGATGAGTTGTAACCCTTAAACTTTCATAGTGTTACATGCTGCTTTATCTCAATTAAACGGAAAATAAATAATTTTAAAAGTCAACAAATTTAGCCATCATTGTTTGGCCATCATTTCTGTCATTCTTCCATAAACTGAAACAAACAAGGCTATTTCCAGATCAGCCATCTTTTTCCTCTCATCCTCTGCACTAAAAGTGGATACCAAGGACTTATTCTTAAGGAAAGAGTTGTATAAATCAATCAGTGTAAATTAACAGACAATGCTTTTGTAAGGAAGAAATTACTTTTACCAGTTCCTTTTATTTCTCTTTTAGTTTGGCCATTGCGGTGTCCTTGAGGGAGCAGAGCCGGAGCCAGAGGTCCGTGCATAGCTTCCTGCCTCCACAGGAACCCATGTCCTTTACACTGGAACAGGCAGTGTCGCCAGGAGTCACCAAAATAAAATTAAACAGTGCAGGTGAGTCTAGGACAACTATTACAATATTTTCTATTTCCTGGCCAACAATTTTTTCCAGTTTTCAAATATATATAGAAAGAAGACATATAATTTATGATATTATAAATTTCATATCCCAGTTACTGTGCTTTAGTACTTACTCTTGGATGGTCTTTCATCTATACTCCCTTGCACCTTGTTCTTAGATTATTTTGAGCAAATTCCAAATGTTTTATTCTATTTTATATGTGAGTCTCTAAATGATAAGGCTAATTTCCTCTACCTTTTAAAAAAATATACCTACAATGTCATTGCATGATGATTTAAAAAAAATGGAAAAGTTCTTAATATACTTAAGTATCTATTCAATGTACAAATATTACTATCTCAAAAATTTTCAAGTATAGGAAGGTATTCCTTACTTTTCATGGTAGTGTAGTACTTTAAAAGTGACCGGGTATGGGGCCAGAGCAATAGTACAGTGGGTCAGGTGCTTGCCTTGCACATGATTGATCCAGGTTTGATTCTCAGCACCCTATATGGTCCCCTGAGCCTCACCAAGTGTGTTCCGGAAACACAGAGCCAGGAATAAGCCCTGAGCAATGCCAGATGTGACTCCTAAACCTAATCACTATATCACTGTATCACTGTCATCCCGTTGCTCATCAATTTGCTCGAGCGGGCACCAGTAACATCTCCATTATGAGACTTGTTACTGTTTTTGGCATAGCGAATATGCCACGAGTAGCTTGCCAGGCTCTGCTCTGCGGGCAAGATACTCTTGGTAGCTTGCTTAATTAAAGTGGCCATGTAAAATAATGTACATAATCAAAGGGGGAATTTTGATTATTCTGTGTCCTCCAAAACTATTCAATATTGCCAGAGATAGAGTACAGAGGCAGCATATATATCTTCATATGGTTTTGATCTCTTTTACCAAAATAATAAAATAAAAATATTAAACATTAAAAACTCTTACAGAATTATATAATGAAAATTCTGACAAAACTATTTAGCATACTCTAATTTAAAACATTAGAACCATGGAGAATTGAAGTATTTTTTATTTATCAAGAGTAATTTGAGCAATGATTTTTTTTTCTCATGTAACTTACAATATGAAGAAAACGTCTCTCTATACCTTGATTGTTATTAGACACCTTTCAAGGTTTAGGCCAGTTTCCAACATACGTGCCTCTGTGCCTTTAATGTTATAAAATATCTCCAAGAGTTTGTTTAATGTAACTATTTTTGTGAATGCTACTTCCTCTAGGAAATCTATTTTTGTCACATTGGTTTCCTCATGTAGGCCACTAAGTTTGCCTGCACTGAGTTTCTCAGGCTGCATATCTAGAGACTCTTGAATGGATGTGATGTCAGCATTCCCATGGGTTGCTCTTTCTTCTCGAAATCCATTTGCATTTTGTTCAAATTTCACTTCTAGCCAGCTCCATCCTTTTTCAGGACTGAGGGAATGGATATTGGGTCACACCTGGTGATGCTCAGAGGCTACTCCCGGCTCTGTGCTTACGGATCTTTCCTGGTTATGCTTGGGGTACTACAGGGGGTCAGGAATCAAACTGGGCTCTGCTATATTCTTGGTAAGAGCCTTAAACCCCTTACTTATCTCTCTGTCCCATTCCTTCATTTGATTTTCCATTTTTAAAAAATGTCAATGATTTGGGTCATTGAGAGGCAGGCAGATAACTTACACAACCCATATAATTTGCTGAACGCACCAAGTAACAACTGTACAGGTATCCATCACCAATGGACTTTGAAAGTGGCGACACGATTTGTCACTTAATATGATGTAAATGCTATTCACACAGTAATCTGCTGACTGTAGAGCTAGTAGTGACATTTGTACTTTATGCATTTATTTACAGTTAATATACATACTGTGGTAACTGAAATTTGAGTCATGTTGATGACGAACTGGTCCCTTCCCTTCGCTTCTCTTCCTTCCCCTCCCCTCTCCTCCCCTCCCTTGCCCTCCCTCCCCAACCCCTTCTTGTTTCTTTCCTTTTCTTATACTCCTTTCTTTTCTTTTCAACTTCTTCATGGTAAGAGAAAATTGTTTACATTTAGATTGATATAAATCATGGACTTCCAGTAGTTTGATTTAAATTAAGGTTTAGCTGCATAACCTCATGCTCCTTTATAAACCCTCTTTTCCATTTCCCTTTGTTCTTTTTTCCATGCGCTGGAAAGGCTGAATAAACAGGTTTGATCATTTGATCATCCTTTTTTTTTCCCAGTCTGAATTTTGCTGTTTTCATCATTATGATGTTTCACAAATTTCTGTTCTCCATATTTCTTACAAACTGGTAGTGAGTTCAAACATCTGAATACGTTTTCATAGTTTTCTTGCATGGTATAACAAGAGAGCCTGAACCTATTTGCTTATATTTTAAGCTTACCTGCAGGCTGAAATTAATAATTTATCTAAGGAAACCTGATGTTCTTCAATAGGAAAAAGTATTTAAAGATCAGTTCACTACAGTTGCTTATGATGTTCACTAAGAAATAAAGATAAAATATGTAATGAATTGAGACTGAGTAAAGAAACCCATATTTTAAAATTTCTATTTATACTATGCTGAACATATGTCAGAAGTTCATACTTTAGCTTCCAATTCAAATTCAGGACTTCCATTGTTTTTACTTATCTTTTTCTTTTCACATTTTCTTCTTCCTATGCCAAAAATCCCAGTTTTCAACAACACTTAACAGTGATTAAAAAAAAATGAGAGTATCAAACAATTATATTTGTTCCATCCATTCTGGTTTCAGAATAGTATTTATAACCAGTATAACTCCACACCAAGATTTACTACAATTACTGAAAAACAACTTCAATTTTTCTTTTCCTTATGCTTCTTCTTTTTTTTTTTTCAACATCTCTGTGGTATATTGAATCAAAAAGTTGCGGGCAAATTAGTATGCCTTGAGTCATTTGAAATAACCCCTTGCTGTGTGATTATATTACTGTTCTGAGACATTTAGGTTCACTTGTTTTATTGGCTTTATTTTTTTCAAAGCTTTCCCCCACATCTCTCTGCAACTAGATGATTAAATGGCTTTAGCTTGCTCTTATGACACTGCCAGCCATTGTCAATTGCTTAATACCTAAATCTTTATGGTTCCTAAAAATATCGCTAAGCTTAAACTTTCCCCATTTTGTTCTAAATAAAGTCATCTCTGGGGAAGAGCTTTTGATCCTTTTGATTAGTCTCTCCACCTGGGCAAAATCTCTGTGCGGATGATAAAGAACTGGGTGCGTGTACAGTTTCCTGTTTCTCTTGGAGCAGCACTTGCCTAAGGAAAACAGTTTAGTGTTTCCTTACTATGAACGAGCTGGAGCAAGCAATCCTGGCCCTAATATGCTTTGATGAGTCTTTGCTCTGCAATGGGGATGATCCTCCCTGAGCCCTCTTAGGAAACTAACGTGGGATTTCACCTCTATATCCTCTATATCATTAAGCTGAGAGTGGAAGAAAATTAGGGCTTCAACCTAACCCCTGGGGATTATATAGAACTCCCTGACTGCGAAGTAGAGTTTCATGAACCCCACTCTTGACCACAACACCCTAGAGGAGAGCTTCTAGCATACTTAGGCAGGGAGGAACGCAGATGTGGCCTAGTGTCATGGACCTTTGCTGATCTTACTTTTGCTAAATTTCACTGAATACATTTTTAACACTGGTTCTTTGCCATTAGAACAATTTCTGAAGAGCTTCAATACTTGTTTGATTGTTTAATCAGTAGTTAATATTTTCCTAGGAGCAGGCCCATAGAGCTCCTCACCCAGCTGTTCTGTTCTGAGAGTTGTCTCCCGGATTAATATAATGTCTGTGGTTTTGGGTTCTCCTGATAGTTTTCCTTTACCACCAGTGATTCCTTGAATTCACTTTTTTTGTATTTTTTTGTTTTGTATTTCACAGACTATGTGTTATGTGTGACTTACCTATAATCATCATTCTTTCCACATGATACTTATCAAGAAGATTCTAACTGTAAGGATCAGAGAGATTATAGGTCTTTCCAGAAATCACATTCCATGCTTGGATTTGACCTCTAGGAAACTATGGTATCATTTCTAATCAGAGGGAGGTCATCTGATCATTCTTATGCAGAACTGGAGCCCCTTCCTGCCTCTGTTGAGAGTCTGTTATCCTCTCTAGCCTCCCCCTCAGGCTCAGAGCATGGGAATCTCCCTGGAAAAGTAAGACTTGCAGCAGGAATAAAGCTTTTCCAGCATGACTAAACTCAGTCTTGTGCTCTGTGATTGATTTTTAGTCATCTTTACTGATGTCTTATTGATTCTAGTATAGCCCAGGGTCTGTAAAGAAATATTGACAGAGGATGGACCTATAATAGTAATCTCAGTCTGTTTAGTGCAATTACAATTTTTTGCAGTATTTTAACAGAGGTATATGTTCAACCCTTGAGCATGGAATAGACAATGTCTCCCAGTCCATCCAAGTCCACGCAATCCTAGTTATGCTGTCATTTATGCTCTGTGTTTTGGGGAAGATTGGCCTATAACATTCATTTGGCAAATAAAGTGTGAATAATTATTCACAGTAATTAGAAAAAGTAGGTTAGTATATGGGGGCGGGTTGTATATGGAAATTATGAAATTTTTCTTTTGATTGACTCAATACAATTTTATTAAGAATAAAACCTTCAATGGAGAATGAAGGTAGGAAAGAAAATGGCAATTTAGGTTAAAACAGCATGGTACTGGAACAAAGGCAGAGCCGTAGACCAATGGAACAGGGTGGAATATCCCTACACACAACCCCAAATGTATGATCATCTAATCTTTGATAAGGGAGCAAGAGATGTGAAGTGGAGCAAGGAAAGCCTCTTTAACAAATGGTGCTGGCACAACTGGATAACCACATGAAAAAGAATGGGCTTAGACCTCTACCTGGCACCATGCACAAAAGTCACATCAAAATGGATTAAAGACCTCAACATCAGACCACAAACCATAAGGTACATTGACGACAAGGTCGGCAAAACCCTCCACGATATTGAAGATAAAGGTATCTTCAAAGATGACACGGAACTAAGCAATCAAGTGGAAACAGAGATCAACAAATGGGACTACATTAAACTAAAAAGCTTCTGCACCGCAAAAGATACAGTGACCAAAATACAAAGACTATCTACAGAATGGGAAAGGATATTTACACAATACCCATCAGATAAGGGGTTGATATCAATGGTATATAAAGCACTGGTTGAACTCTACAAGAAGAAAACATCCAACCCCATCAAAAAATGGGGCGAAGAAATGAACAAAAACTTTCCCAAGGAAGAGATACGAATGGCCAAAAGGCACATGAAAAAGTGCTCTACATCACTAATCATCAGGGAGATGCAGATCAAAACAACCATGAGATACCACCTCACACCACAGAGACTAGCACACATCCAAAATAACAAAAGCAACCGCTGTTTGAGAGGATGTGGGGAGAAAGGGACCCTTCTACACTGCTGGTGGGAATGCCGACTGGTTCAGCCCTTTTGAAAAACAATATGGACGACTCTCAAAAAATTAGATATTGAGCTCCCATTTGACCCAGCAATACCACTTCTGGGAATATATCCCAGAGGAGCAAAAAAGTATAGTCAAAACGACATCTGCACTTATATGTTCATTGTAGCACTGTTTACAATAGCCAGAATCTGGAAAAAACCCGAATGCCCTAGAACGGATGACTGGTTGAAGAAACTTTGGTACATATATACAATGGAATACTATGCAGCTGTTAGAAAAAAGGAGGTCATGAATTTTGCATATAAGTGGATCGGCATGGAAAGTTTCATGCTGAGTGAAATGAGTCAGAAAGAGAGAGACAGACATAGAAAGATTGCACTCATCTGTGGAATATAGAATAACAGAGTGGGAGACTAACACCCAAGAATTGTAGAAATAAGTACCAGGAGGTTGACTCCATGGTTTGGACGCTGGCCTCACATTCTGGGGAGAGGGCAACTCAGAGAAGGGATCATCAACTATAATGTGGTCGAAGGCCATGCTGGGGAAGGGTGTTGCGGGCTGAATGTGGTCTAGAGACTGAACACAGTGGCCACTCAACACCTTTATTGCAAACCACAACAGCTAAATTGAGAGAGAGAACAGAAGGGAATGCCCTGCCACAGTGGCACGGTGGGGTGGGGGGAGATGGGATTGGGGAGAGTGGGAGGGATGCTGGTTTTACTGGTGGTGGAGAATGGGCACTGGTGAAGGGATGGGTTCTCGAACTTTGTATGAGGGAAACATGAGCACAAAAGTGTATAAATCTGTAACTGTACCCTTACAGTGATTCACTAATTAAAAATAAATAAATTTAAAAAATTTTCTTTATTCCCTTTAACCACACTTTGTAGTCATAGATTTTTATCTAATTCATGTAAATTTTAAAAAGCAATTAGTATGGAACTGCTCATAATATTAATTTTTTTGAATTCATATACCTCTAAAAAGAGATTTTGAAAAAGTTATCAATGTATTGATTTGTAATTTTGTAAAATTTCAGGCCATTAGCTCCATTTATCTACATGTATGTAAATGTGTCCTCCACAGAAGATATATGCATGTATAGATATAGATACAGAGATCTCCGATAGATAGGATAAAAAATAAACAGAGGAAGAGAACAAAAAAAAAGAAAAGAAAATGGCAATTTAGGGAGAAGGAAGAGTAAATTACCATAGAAAGTTTCCTTAGAAACTACCATAGAAGATCCTTGCTCATATTCCACTTCAATTTTTTGAAGTCACAGAGCACATGAAACTAAAATTATCTGGGTTATGTATTTGGATAATAGGACATTTGGAGCCCTGAACGATTTTGTTGGGCAGGATAAAACAGGTTCAGGACTTATGATTGCCACAAATTCCGTGTAGATACGCAGATAATTAAAGACAGTATCTTTTGGCATCCTGATTCTTTGTTTGACATGTGGTTTTGAAATGAGATGCATGTAAATAGACCAAAAAAAAAAGACAAACAAGATCCAAACATTATAAAATGAGCCTTATGTAGTTGAGTTCATGAGTTTGAAAAAGAACTGGTCAGGATGGTTGCGTGTGTTTTAAACCATCCACAGCTATTTCTTTATACAATAGGTGGATAATTGGATGTAACTATGCTTGGGTTATGCCAAGCAAGTATAATTGGAAGAGAGAGGAGCCAAGGGAGTTGAGACTGCAATGGAAGTGCTAATTATGAACCAAATTATGTAAACTAGGTGAGAAGGACAAATAGGGTGCAGGATGGATGAGAAGCATTGAAGTAGTGGGCAATTAATGGGTTGTGAATCTTGTAGGTCCTCTCTTTTGGGAGTTGGAATACCAGAGAAAAATAGAAGATAGGAGAGAGAACAGAATGCTTGAGAGGAGCTAATGGATGAGATACATATACTGGCAAAAACAGGCTTAGAGTACATAGAAGTGTACACTACGTAGAAGTGAGTGATTGAGGTAGGGTGGAAAAGAAGATAAACTGAGAGGTCATATTATTAGAGGAATTATTTACAGTGCTAACAAAGTCATCAAAAACAATGCCAGATAGCATACTAGTGAACCCAGAGGGAAATACAATAACTATGAGAAGGACCAGATTTGTGGTGTGACAGAGCCTGAAGTTAGAACTTCAAAAAAAGGCACTTGTGGGGGCTGGAGCAATAGCACAGCGGGTAGGGCATTTGTCTTACACGAGGCCGACCCGGGTTCTAATCCCAGCATCCCATATGGTCCCCTGAGCACCGCCAGGAGTAATTCCTGAGTGCAGAGCCAGGAGTAACCCCTGTGCATGGCCGCCAGGTGTGACCCAAAAAGCAAAAAAAAAAAAAAAAAAGGTACTTGTAGAGCAATGAAGTGTGTGGTTGGGAGAATGGGAGAATGAGATAATCAGTGTGTCAGAGGACATACTCATAAGATATGGTGGTACAAGATGTGAAGGAAAGAATGAAGCAATAAGGACCCAGAGGAAATTTTCTGCTCAGAGGGAAATGTATTTTCATTAGGGCAGTGTGGATGGAGAAGAAAAACAGGAGGTTTTTTCCTGAGAAAGCTGTTTCCAGGGGGCGCTACCTGAGAAGTTGAGGGATTTGGGGAAGTCTGAGAGATGGGATCTGATAGCTGTCTAACTGGAATCAGAGGGGATGAGATTTCAGATGAGGGGGCCTAAATTAAGGTAGTCAGTTCCTTGTTAATGTTACTACAGCTAGTAGGCAAAAAACTCCAAAAAGTTCTGTTTTCTACCTAATAATATGAAAATAACCTAGCATCTTTTTTTTTTTATTTGAAAAAGATAACCTAGCAGAGTCTCTTGCCCGCACGCCTGGCTGTCTTCCCCAGGGCCCCTCAGAGGGGATGGGCTCCAGCTTCCCTCCCCACCGTGAGCAGAACTCCTGGCAGCCGAAGACCACCAGAACCTAGCTACAGCCATGCTCCAGGCCCCTCTCCACACATTCTGACAGGCCTCACGTATGAAGGTACCGGCAGAGGAACCCAGGTGTGTGTAATCCCATCAACAGCCAACATCCAGAGACTTAAAAGCAAGCTCCCATCTTAGTCTACTTCTCCCTCTGGGAGAAACTGGCAAGTGAGAGTTTCCTGCTCACATGGGACAGCCTTGCAAGCTTCCCATAGTGTATTCATATGCTAAAGCCAGTAACAAGCCGGATCTCATTCCCCTGACCCTGAAAGAGCCTCCAGTGGGACATCCTTGGGAGGGCTGAGTGGAGAGAGGCTTCTAAAATCTCAGGGGTAGGACGAATGGAGAGGTTACTGAGCCCACTCGAGAAATCGATAATCAATGGGATTTCATGATTGTGAACCTAGCATCACTTTTCAGATATCTTTTTTTAAACATAGAAAGTATTTGTTCCAGAATCTAGTTGAGATAACTTTTTAGTTTTCCATTATACCTTTCACAAACCTGTGAAATTACCGATTCCAAGGGTTGGGGAGATGACTAAAAGAGCAAAAGTACATGCTTCCCCTCTAGAAAACTTCGTATGCTACTTGTCCCTACAACAACCCCAAGAATCAGGCCAGGAGTGGTCTCTAAACACTGCTATATGTGGCCCTCCAGTTTTTACAATCTTTTATGCCACACCAGCAGTGCACAGGACTTACTCACGGCTCTGTGCTAAGGAGTCACTCCTGGCAGACTTGGGGTACCAAAAGGAGTGCCAGAGATTGAACCCAGGTTGACTATGTGCAAGAAAAATGTCCTATCCACTATACTATTGCTCCAGAAAAGCAATTTTTAAAATCAGTTTCATAAGTGAAGATAAATAAAATCTTATCTAATTCCCTCTCAAGATAATTTGACTGAGAACTCTGGGTTCAACGGAACCTGGAACAAAGACCCTCGCCCATATTCCCCTGTGTCCAGCAACTCAGCAGTGACATCCACCAGAGGTGGCTGGTGCCTGGTAATCTTGTCACTGGCCACCGTCCAGATCTCCTGTCCTTCTCTCTCGAAAGGGAGCACAACATGATGCTCATCAGAACCATGTTGCTGGACCCCACACCAGACTGCTTCACTGGGGCACCCTGAAGGGGACAGGTGAGACAGGTGAGACCCCTCCCCGCCCCAAGGGACCAAGCCCCAGCAGCCAAAAACCTCCAGAATGCAACCACAGCCATGCTCACGGCCACTCCCCACATGCTCAGTCCGAGCCTCACTCACAAGTGGACCTATTCCTGGACTGCATGCAGCCGCATTTGCAGCCGCACAACACTTCATACCACACACCCTACCCACACTCCAAGAGTACATTTGATGGAGTTCACAGTAGGATGTAACCAATTTTAGAGGAAAATAAGTTTTTTTATGCACACACATTTAATATATATACATATATATATATATATATATATATATAAATCACACAAGGCTCAACCTCTAACAACTTGTTAGTGATCTCTTGTTAGTGCTTAATGGCCCCTAAGGGAAATACAACAATCTTCACCCTTTTTCCTCTAAGGTTACTTTTTTATAGCATTTTAAACAGCTTTTCATAACAATCAATACAAAATATATTATTTTGGTTATGCTTTGGAGCAGGGATTGGGGTTTGGGATGGAAACATCCAAAATATGGTGTTGGGAAGGTGTAATGGTCGTGGGATTGGTGTTTGAATATTCAATGTAATGAAATATTGTAAATGACTTTATAAAATTTTAGAAGTACAAAAAAGGGAGATCATTTATCCTAGAAAAGTGATTGTCCACTTTCTTCAATATTCTCTCCTTAAATCTTCTCTATGGAAACTCCTTTTTTATTTAGATGTTGAAACCAAATTATAAGCAGCCCTCATCCCATTCTAATTTTACTCATAAGAACATAGGCCTTTATTCTGAATTCTTAAGAGTGAGTGTTGGCCAAAGTATATATGTCTGCATGTGTCATGTGTGGGGGTACCTAGATCCTCTTTGGAATTTTATTTGATGGCCAGGGATATGGCTCAGTCATAGAGCATCTGCTTTGCATGTGTGAGGCCCTGAATTCAATTCCCAGCACTATAGAACAAAAATATAGAGCTTATATTTGTGGATCTCCGTGATGTTTGTTTCCAGTGATGAGTTTGACCTTGGATGTGATTCATGTTATCAAACATTCTTTTAAAATACAGTGCACTAAAGAAAATCTAGAAAATTCCAAGAGTCTGTATAAGTTCTGAGAAGAAATTTTCCACTCTCACAACCCTTTATTGTGCACCTTTTGTTAACACTTGTTTTGCAAGTTACCAGATTACTCATTTCTGAGGCCAAGTTTCCAGAAACTGCCCACTACTGATAGCCCAGGGTGTCTATCAGAAAGTCCATAAGTATCTATGTGATAAGGTCTGTTTTATGAGATGGTCCCGTTTTTGTTGTGACACTACAAAGAAGAGATAGGGAGAAGCAAAGCTTTGTGGCAGGCAGTTGATTAACCCCAGAGTAATGCCCTACCTCACACCTTTGCAGTTATATTAGTTGGATTTTTCAAGGTCTATCTAGATTACCTTCATTGGTGAAATCTTATTCTCTCCAACTGTGTGAGAACTTAGAGTAGGATGGTAAATGTCCTTATTAGCTCCATAATTTCTCGTGATGTTAGGGCTTCTAAATTGGATATATGACAAACAGCACATACTGTTCAATAAAGTCAGTTTTTTTTTGGTTTGGTTTTGTTTTGTTTTACATAATGGGGCACTCCAGCTCAAAATGGTTCCTAACAGGTCACCTCTGTGATACAGCTTATCTAGAATCAGGAAATCTTAACCAGAGGTTTTGGCAATCCATGAACCCCACCTTTCCTCCAGGAATTTGCTACCAAAATCAGACTCTGTCCATATGCACATTTTCTGGGGAGAGAACATTGTGCCATATCCAAAGGGGCCCCAGTCCATGCTTTTGTTAAATGTAAAAACAGACTTGGTTTCACTCATGGGACAGTATAGGCAAAAGTTAATTGACGTGAATTTGTACCCTTAAAATGGTGCATGTCCTGACAGCAAATGGAAGCGTTAGAGAATCCACTTGCTGTTGGTCACACATTAAATATTGCAAGAGATAATTATCTCATTTGCCTAACATATTTTCTGACTTCTCCTCTGGTTCTTACATTATGACAGGAATACCCCCATCCATCTGTGTGTGCTTGTATTCCACAGTCTGGCTCAATGACAGAATGTACAAAGATTTTCTTGTGCAGTTGTATGACCAAATAAGTTTCTTTCATGTTCTTCAAATTGACTCAGCATGATTACTTTACAATGGGTGCCATAGAGCTTCACTTCATTCTGTTTTTCTCCTAAATGATCAAGAGAGGTTGACTAATGAAAGACATTTTAAAATTTGCACTTCTCAGACAGCACTTTAGCTCTCAATCCTAGACTCCACTAGCAAAGATTCTACAACCATGTAGACAAACTAAGAGTTCCAGGCCATCTGAAAGGTTGTTCTGGCCCATGCCTCTGTGCAGAGGTAAATTTTTAACTACCACCAACACATTTTTGAGTATACTCAACACTGACTCAGACTCAATCAATAGCACTGTCAAAACAAATGAACATCCAAATATTGCTCTTCAATTAGAGAGATTGCAGGAATACATGGGCTTGTGTTACTTTTTTATTTACTTCAAATAAAATTCACTTCCCCCCACAGATAACTGATAACTTTCATAACTGGTGGTTTCCTGAGTCTCAGTCTAAGTTAGAGAATATGGAAATGTTTGAATATTGTTTGCTCCAATTTCAACTTGATATCATTAACTCTGCAACTACTCCAGCATTTCTTAACTGTCCCAAGAATAATTTTCAAGGGTCACAGGTGAATATCCTGTAAGTGAGGGATCATGACATGAGACTAGGGGAATCACAGGAAGGAAAAAAAGGTTGGAAGAAACCTTGGTTACACAAACTTTGAATCAAGATTTTATGAAAATATATAACTGACTCGATTTTCGAGGCTGCACGAGCATGATCCCAGAGGCCAGCTAAACTACTTTGGCCAACAGCAGCTTCTTGCAGAAATGTCTCTAGACTGTGAACTGAGCCACTGCCCCACGATGCACCAGGAGGGGAAGGGTTTTTCTCTCTTGGCTTTTTCATTTTATGAGCACCACAAAAGGGAAGTAAAAGCTTTCAGTGATGCAATTTCTGGTAGAAATTTCCCTGAACTTAGTTACTAAAATACAGAAATCCAAAATCGTGTGACTTCTGTTGCGGCCGCACGACCTCATATCTCTTAATTGTCAGCAGTGGAAAGCACTATCAAATGGCTCCTTTTCAACAGGTCTGACTTTGTGGGGGGAAACTCCAAACAATAATAGTGAGTTTTTTGTTGAAATAGTGAATGTAATCAAAGTAAAGTGAAATCTATCAACTATACAGGCTGGGGTGGGGGGGAGGTATACTGGGTTTCCATATATATATATATGGAGGAATTACTTAAAACAAATTAATTGTGTTTACTTGACTTTTGAATTGGAAGGGGCTAGAACAATGCTTAAATTGGCGCTTGGAGAGATAATACCCCTATGAATGAACACAGAACAACACAATTAGTTGGCATTATGTTTACCTTTTCAGTGTATATATAAAAAGCGACTCTTCTGTAGCTTTTCTTTTATTGTTTGTCTTCTTTTCAGAGGGATTTTTTATCTGTATACATCTGCTTTATGTTAGAAGAGAAGCCATTAAATTCTCCTGTCAGATCCCACCACACTTCATTTTCATGGCTCCTGCAGGAACTTTTGGCAAAACATGAGAGCCCCAAAAGAGCATGCGCTGGAGATTCTTGCAGTGGTGCTGCCCAGATCCTGGGATGCCTTTGCCTGGAGAAAGCAGCAAGGAGAAGAAAAATCAGAGGTGTAAAGTATTCCAAAGGCGATATGTGTTTCCTTAGAGAAGGATCTGTGTAGAGTGCTTTCCTTAGAGTAAGGTGCAGTGGTGTCTCCAAGACTGATAGCCAGCCCAGAAGCCCCCGGAATGTTATTAATAAGAAACAGCAGCCCTCCTGCAGGCACTTCTTGGAGGGTGTTCATTCTGATTTTCATCTGGAGCCAGGTGCGATGAGGTCCATCCTCCCAAGCTTTAGCAGGTGGTCTCAGCAGTAATGGGCTGTTGCTTCCAAGTTATGTGCCTTAAAGACAGCTCTGCCAATGCCCTCTGATTTTGCTAGCCAGTTGTAACTCTAGTTGTTTTTCCTTCAGTGGACTGCTCTGGTCACTGTTACTGTGAGTGGATCAGTTTTCTGTGGCTAAATGGTATGGGAGGGGCCGGAGCGACAGTACATCAGGCAGGGCATTTGCCTTGCATGCAGCCAACCCAGGTTCAATCTCTGACATCCCCTATGGTTCCCCCAGCACCACCAGAAGTAAATCCTGAGTGTAGAGCCAGGAGTAATCCGAGTATCATTGGGTGTGACCCAAAAAGCAAATAAATAAATAGAAAATAAAATGATATGGGGGATCATCAGTCTCAGTGTGGCTTTTCATCTCTCATGTGATGGATACAGCCCACAAGGATAGTGATGCTCTCACAGATTTGTATTTTACTTGGAGAAGGGCTTGGGAAGAGAACAGAATCTATTTTCTTGTGCTTTTAAATCAGAAGGTGTCAGGACCTGGAGAGATCATACAGTGGCTAGGCAGCTCACCTTGCACACATGCAGCCAATCCAGGTTCAATCCCTGGTACCACTTATGGTCCTGTGAGCCCTACCAGGAGTGACCCCTGAGCACAGAGCCAGGAGTACACCCTGAGCACTGTTGGGTGTGACCTCCAGCAAAACAAACCACAAAAACCTTGAAGGAATCTTTTGAAATTTAAGTACAATAAATTGACCAATTTAGAATGGAACACAAATTAAGGAGAAAAAAATAACATTAAAATACAATCTTCTAGGTTTGATTTAAGCATCCTCATTCCTAAAATTGACTGAGTTCAGTCATGTACACTAAAGTTCTTCCCTTTGGCCTCTATATGGATGCTTTTGCTCCCACCAAAAAAAGAGGAGAAGAAAATTACTTTCCACAAAAATCCAGGCAGACTTTGGTTGTACCATTGGAATTGCTTATATAATATTTTCTTTCATACAAAATCACTCAATCATATTATTTGATATGGTATAATCGGCAACATTTATGAAGGGGACAATGGCCTTTTATACTTTTTTTCTTTCTCTCATGCTTGAGATAAAATTCCTAGTATGGAACAAACCTTGCTCTGTCTTAGAACAGACAATAAAATTATCTCCTCTCTCCCAATCTTCTCTAAGAGAACAATATACCTTAGATCCTACCTTCTTGAATTGTGGTACTGTGTACCTGAATGTTGGGGTAATTTTAAAATAAATTTACTGATGATTTACTTTTAGTAAATATTTAATATGTTTTCTGTTTTATATACCTACCTGGCAAACTACCTGTGGTGTATTCAATATGCCAAAAACAGTAACCACAAGTCTCACAACGGAGACGTTACTGGTGCCCGCTTGAGCAAATCAATTAACAATGGGATTACAGTGCTATATACCCAGGGTTGTATTAAAAATCCTCAAGAAATTATAAGTGGGAAAAGTTTAAAAGGCACTGCCTTAGACTGGTCTACAAGAACTTCGGTATTATGTTTACTCTGTGTTGAGATCCTAACTCTATCTCATTTGGCTTCAATTTTCTCTATTAAGTAAATGTCTATGTTTATTGAGACTGAACAAAGAATAGTTGGAGGTTGGAGTGTTTGTTCCTACAGGAATAACGTGATTTTTTCCACATGGCAGGTTTAGTTATTCTTTATTTCTGCTGGCTCTTAATTTCTTGGATTAAGAAATTCTTGATACATTGTTAATGACGTATAACTATAACACAACTGATTATATCAGTGTATAGGTGTAGGCAAAATAAGATGATCACTTACATAATTCTCCTAGTTACTGCATGTTATGCCTGTTTAGGTGTGTTATATGTTACGGAAATTTTGGCTTTCCTAAGAGATGATCTCATGACATATTGCTCAGCTACAATGTTCCTGGCTCGCTGTAAATTAAGGTAATGTCAATATGTAGTTAGTCACCTCAGACTAGAGCGATAGCACAGCGGGTAGGGCGTTTGCCTTGCACGAGGCTGACCCAGGTTCGATTCTTCCGTCCCTCTCCGAGAGCCTGGCAAGCTACCAAAAGTATCCCACCTGCACAGCAGAACCTAGCAAGCTACCCATGGCATATTTGATATGCCAAAACAGTAACAAGATGTCTCACAATGGAGATGTTACTGATGCCCACTCCAGCAAATCTATGAACAACTGGATGACAGTGCTACAGTGTTACAGTTGGTCAACTCACCTGAGATTACAATGAGCATGTATCCCTTGGGAAAAGAAATTCTAACTTTTTTCAGGCAAATGTCCAATAGGAAAAGTCTGCACCTATTTCTTTACCTTGACCAATTTCTTTTATAGTATCTCTATCATTCAAATTGGAGGAACTGTATTAAAATAAAATCTTTTTAATATATTTATATTGATGCCACTAGATCTTCTGGTAGAATTTCTTAAATGGTGTATTGCATTGTAAATTTTGTAAGGATGCTGTAACAAAGTACCACATCCTGAGTGGATTAAAGCAATAGTAAGAGGTTCTCACCCAATTCTGGAAGTTCTAGAAGTCCAAGATCAAGGTGCTGAGAGAGCCATGTTATCTCTGAAGGCTCACGAGGAGGATGTTCCTTGCTTTAACACGCCTGTCATAATTGTCAACAATCCCTGGTATTGCTCAGCTTATAAATGCATCATTCCTTTATCTGCCCTGGTCAATATGTGGTCTTTCCCTTCTGTGCTGGAATTTATCTTTTCTAAGGACTGTATACAGTGATACCCATCAATGTATTAAGACTCACTTTGTTCTCACTGTTATTACATACGTTAAGGCGTACCATAGGGAAATACCCATTTACAAGTGCAAAGAGAATAAATTTTTTAGTGACACCTTTCAAGTTAGTACTGGTAGTCTTGGTAATATTCTCAGTATTTTGAATTCCTTTGAACAAAATTATGATTCAGGGGCTGGAGCAATAGCACAGAGGGTAGAGCGTTTGCCTTGCATGTGGCCAACCCGAGTTCAATTCCCAGCACATCACATATGGTCCCCTGAGCACTGCCAGGAATAATTCCTGAGCGCAGATCCAGGAGTAACCCCTGTGCATTGCCGGAGTGCGACTCCCCCAAAAGAAGCAAAAACAAAAAAATTATGATTCAGACAGATGCCTATGTATAAATTATATGTATAAATTATATAGAAATAATCACCACATACCAAGAAACCATTAATGTTATATTTTTAATAATTTTCAACAAATTATTGAGAATTTATCACATGCCTTGACAGTTCTGGGTAATGGTGACATAGTAATGATCCAGAAAAATGAATTCTCTATTTTCTAGAACTTCACACTTTAAGTGGGAAAGACATAAGTGAGTATAATTTCATTTATGTTCTCACTATTTATTGGAAGCCAACCATGGCATCATTGAGGATGAAGAAAGAGCCAGGTCTGAAGAGCTTTTATTTTATAGAGAGAGAGACAATGCATAAGCACATTTAAAAAAAAAGTGTAGTGTTTGATGCCAGAGCAGTGAATAGGGTGTTTGATTTGCACATAGCTGACCCGGGTTTGATCACTGGCATCCAATATGGTTCCCTGAGAACCATCAGGAGCAATACCTGAGTGCAGAGCCAGGAGTAGCCCCTGAACATCACCAGGTATTACCCCCCAAAATAAACAGAAGAGTCCCATAATTTTCTACCTACTGTGGAGTGAAAACCCCAGTTCTTCCTGTGTGTTTTTTGTGGGTGTCTCCTTTATAAAATGCTTACCCTCACTACTAGTCACTAGTGAAGGAGGGGTCCCCACGTCAAATTGTTTTCTGTTTTCTGTGACACTGACGGAATGTTCTGGAGTTGGACTCCATTCTAATACTACTTACCTGAAAAGGTGTCAGATCCCACAGGTAAAATGCTCAGTTCCTCTAGACTACTCGGCCTCGCTCCAACCCCCTCCCACTTTAGATGCCAATCACAAGTAGTAGGACCGAATTACTACCTAAATTATCCTCAATTTCTGTCTGATCTGACTACCAATCAGTAGTTCTTCCACCCCTTCTTTGGTCTTTTTCTGTTTGGCTAGAACAACTCACAGAACTCAGGTAGCGATGGTGTTTCTCCACTTACAAAATATGACAAAGGATATAAATGTGCTGCACAATGAAGAGATATATGGGGTAAGGTCTGGGAGGAGCCTGTGTGCAGAAGCTTTTTGGCTAATTCAGGAGTTGGGGTACATTATCGTCTTGGAATCTGGATGCTTTCATCAACAGGGAAGATCTCCAAACCCCTTTCTTTAGGGATTTTATAGAGATTCTCTCGAATAAGCATGATCCTATTAATTCTGTTTCTAGCCCCTTTTTCTTCCTCCACCTGCCCCCCCCCCGCTCAAATAATGAGATCAGGCTGAAAATTCCAAGTTTTAAATCATGCCAGTGACCAGCCCTCACTAAGGGCCATTTATTCATTTCAATAGACAATTCTGTTACCTAGGAAATGACAAGTTTCAGGAGCCCTGCATAAGGACCAATATATATTCTGCATCTCACTATTATCTAATCTATCAGTTGTTGGCTTCCAATTTTTGAACTATACTGTCAATAATTATAATTTATAATTAGCAGTTACATTTGTGGTCAATGCTATGAATAAATAAAAGATGGGACAAAGAAGTACAGAGCAAAGAAATTATGTAACTTTATTTTGAGTTGTTATGGCAGCCGGGACAGGGATTTAGTGAAATTCAACATTAGGTATTTCAAAGAGAAGAGATGCTAATACAAAAGAATGGGGACAATATTTTGGAACAGCAAGAGGCCAGTGAAATTTCAAGGGAGTAGACCAGGAAAGATGGAAAGAGAGGGATTGAGCAGTAGTTGGAACGCCTAGCAGAGAGAAAAGTATTTAAATGCTTTAAATGCTTTATGTTGTGTGGAAAGCATACTGAGAGTGTTTGAGCAGAAGAATGCCATGAACTGACTTGCATTTTACATGACACGCTTGGATATTGTGGGACTATAAGTCATAGGAAACCATGGAAGGAAAAGGTATGGGGTACAGGAGTTGACTCTGTGAGCTAATTGGACTCATTCCTCGCGGTGAAAAATGCTTTGAGGCAACTGTGGCATGATGGATAGGAGAGGCAGGAAGGAAAGTAAGCATGTTGGAAATCTGTAGTATAAGAGAAGACGTTGAGAAGGTGAAATTTTAGCTCATAGATGAATGATATAAAAATAGCCAAACTTACAGGGATCTGGGGGAAGTTATTTTCAAGTAGAGGGAACAGAATTAAAAGTCTTAAATCTGGTGTATTGCAGGAAAGAACGGACAGCTGTCACCTAGAAAACGCCAGCCTTGGACACATGCATGTTAAAAGACAGAGACCCTATTTAAAGGAAGGAGGCTAGAAGCATGCGCCCACACTTGAATGCATCAGCAAACTAAAGGGCCCAATATCCCTTGCACCTCCCAGGAGAAGTGATGCTGTTTCCTCACTCCAGAGAACTAGTGGCTCTCCAAGGTTAGTTCGGAGTTAATCTGGGAGATTGGATTTGAGAGAGTTGTTATCATGAGAGTTTTATCACAAATACATAGTTCCTATTCTTTCCAAAGCAATCCATTTTGCTGCTTAAATCACTGTATCACTGTCATCCCGTTGATCATCGATTTGCTCGAGTGGGTGCCGGTAGCATCTCCATTTGCTCTAGCCCTGAGATTTTAGCAGCCTCTCTTCATTTGTTCTTCTCAGCAGCGCTGCATTGGAGGCTCTTTCAGGGTCAGGAGAATGAAACCCATCATTGTTACTGCATTTGGCATATTGAATACGCCACAGAGAGCTTGCCAGGTTCTGCCTTTGCTTCTTAAATACTGATTGTTCTGAGATTCCTAGAGGCCAAAGGTTGCTCTTTGGTTCCTCAAAGGTGAGGAAAGAAAGGAAGAGAAGCTAGCAGTGTCAGGAGGCGTGACTGAGGTCTCAGAGCTTCCTCTGAGTACCGGAAGGAACAGAGACTCTGTCACTACCTGCAGGGAGATAGAAAACTCCACTTTTGCTCCACTCCATTGTAAGGCCAGTGTTCTTTAGTGTAAGAGAAGGGAATGACCACAGAGGATAGCCCTGTGCTAAAAGTTAAAACTGTAATTCAGAAATTTCTGTCTTTTCACACAGCAAAATAATTGCTACCAAGCTGATTTTTATCATAAAGGTTTTAGATAATACAATCATAACAGCAAAGATAACACTGAAAAAACAATCTAAATAAAGTCTGCTTATTGGGACATGGATGAGTAAGTTATGGTGCACATATAGCATGAACTTTATGTAGTTATTTTAAAAAGTGTAATAAGTATATTAAATGTATAATATGACTTTTAAAAAATTACTGTGTGGTCGCTCAGCCAAGCCTCACCCATGTGTGAATCTATTTCTGTGATACTTCAAACCATATACCCTACCCATACTCCAAGATTACCGCACCACATTTGATAGGGTCAAAGTAGGAAGCAACCAATCTCAGAGGGAAATATACATTTTTTATTTTACACACACACACACATATAATATATAGCACTGTAGCACTGTCATCCTGTTGTTCATCGATTTGCTCGAGCAGGCAACAGTAATGTCTCCATTGTAAGACTTGTTACTGTTTTGGGCATATCAAATACGCCACAGGGAGCTTGCCCGGCTCTGCTCTGTGGGTGGGATACTCTCGGTAGCTTGTGGGTGGGATACTCTCCGAGAGGGATGGAGGAATCGAACCCGAGTCGGCCGCATGCAAGGCAAATGCCCTATCGCTCCAGTTCATATATATATGTATATATATGTGTATATATATGTATATATATGTATATATATATAAAGCACGCAATACTCAACCTCTAACAACATGTTAGTGATCTCTTATAGAAGGGCTTAATGGCGCTGGTGTGAAATACAACAATCTTCACACTCTTTCCTCTAAGGATACTTTATTGTAGCATTTTCAGTGGTTTTTCATAGCAAACAATACAAAATATATTATTTTAGTTCTGCTTTGGGCCAGGGGTTGGGGTTCAGGATGGAAGCATGTAATGGTGGTGGAATTGGTGCTTCAATATTAAATGTAATCAAATATTGTGAACTATTAAAAAAATTTAAAAAACACTGTGTGGTGAGGGCCCAAGCCATCTTACAGCAGGTAGGGCTTTTGCCTTGTTTGCAACTGCCCTAGGTTCAATCCCCAGCAACCCATATGGTTCCCAGAGCTTGCCCGAAGTGATCTTTCAGTGCAGAGCCAGAAGTAAACCCTGAGCACACTGAATGTGGCCCAAAAGCAAAAATAAACAAAGAGGCTAAACACAAAATACTGTGTGCTAATGGACATGCCTTACATGTAATATATTGATAGTTTCAAAGGCATATACAAAGTTTAAACTAAAGGAATTATTTTAAATAAATGCATTTCACGTAATATAAATTATTTTTCAAAGCTGAAAATTTTTCCACTTCTTAAAATCTACCTCCATTTATATTTGAATTGGTTTGTCTAATAAAACAAAGAAAATATAGTCAGATAAAGTGGACAAATAGGGATGAATGTGGAGAAAAATGATGCCTAATTTCATAATCTTATAGTATCCTGAACCATAAGCCTCTCCGCAATTCAACATTTCTAAATGTGAGTACATGCATTTGTCTACAAAGCAAAGATAGGTAAATATTTGGATTAGCTACATAAGAAAAATAGTTTTCAAGTCACTGTATACATTCTGTCCATGTGTGTGTAGGTGAGAAGTGAAGAAGGTTTTCTACAGCATTGTGGTGCCCTGCAGAAATGAAACCTAAGCCTAGATTAAACATCAACAAAAGAATCATTATTTTTACAGCCTAGCTTGGAACACAGTGGAAGAGGCAGATCTCTGGGGCCAGACACATCTGATTTACAATTTCAAACTTGCCTTTTCTTGGCCTACCAAGTTCAGTGTGACTTTGGAAGATTAACTCAATCTATATGTTTTCATTTTTTTCCTGTAAGTCAAAAAGTAATGGCCTCCATAGGATTGTATTGCAGATTAGCAGAGAGGAAATGTTCACAGAGCAATGTGGGTTGTTGGTGCATGTAGTTATTAATCACTGTGCTAAAAAATGAAAGGAGGTTTTCTGGAAGGATTTCTAAGGATGTTTTCCTAAGGGTTATTGAGTTTGGCTATAATATTGCTCTTTAGTAATTCCTTACTCAGGACCACTCACTTTTGCATATGACCAACTCCTGTTCTATTCCTGACACCCCCCTCCCCCCCAGCATAAACAGAAGTGATCCCTGAATGCAGAGGCAGGAGTAAGCCCTGAGCACAGCCCTGTGGCTCCCCAAAGCCAAAATAAACAAACAAACAAAACCAAAAGCAAACAAACAAAACAAAAATGGGGTTGGAGATCTAGTATAGCTGGTACATTTGTGTTTAAAGCAGCCAACGTGGGTTCAGTCCCTGGTACCACATACGGTCCTGCAGGAGTCAGCCCTTAGTGCAGAGCTAGGAGCATCATCAGGTGGGCCCAAAAACCAAAACTTAAAATAACCAACCAAACAACAATCTCCCCCAATCCCCCCCGAAAAAAAAACAAACAATGATTGATAATTCTAGACTCTGCTTGAGCATCCTTCACATCATTGTTAAAAATTGAGTTTGTATTCACATCGGCAGTCTTTCCAATGTTTCAATGAAATGTCTATCCTGTTGGATCAGAGTGTATAATTCTCTGAGATTTATTGCATCAGGTTTAGAGCAGTCAGGGCTCCCTCCACCAGAATTTCCTTCAGCTAATGAAATTTCTCTGTGGCAATTCTGTTCGTGTTTGTCCATGCATTTTAAGAGAATGACTCACCCATCTGGCCTCGAGCTGACTTAGTGGTAGCTATCATTATTCAGGGAGGCAACAGAGATTTCTTCCAGGTTAAAGAAGAGTGAGTTCCCTTTTCAACCATTCATACAGATGCTACTCTGGCTGCCAGATGTGTATCAGGAGATACATGGATTGAGGGGAGGGTGTTACAATCTGATCAAGAATCAGAATCAGACACTTGAGAGATTTGAGGGAGAGCCAAGTTTTTATTTATGCATGCAAGCTCCACCTGGCTAATGCCAAAATGGAACCAGTCTGAATGCAGTTTACACATAGCTTATATAGATTAGATACAGGACACACCAACTCTATCGGAACAAGTTTCTCATCTAACATACACAATGGTTGCTAACATACATAATGCTTGGTACAATCGGTGATTAATACATTTGTTTAAGTTCCGTATAGACGTTTACTAATTATTTCTTTGACCTTATTCCATCCTGCTCTTACAATATCATCAGTCTGACTCTTCTGCTCTTTTCTGTCCATAGTTTTAGGATTTGAGGCTTATTTATCTTTGGCTAGGTCCTGCTTCTAGTTCTTTGTTTCTACTCCTTAATTTTCCCACTACAAGGATATCCTCTCTGAAAAAAATAAAAGTCTGTGTCCCTTTACTGGGTAAATGTCGACTGTGACATCTGTCTCTCTTTCATTCATTTTCACACTTTAGCCACTATTTTGTAGCACAAGAAGCATTACACTGACGAATAAGAATCCTAGGCCTTAGTTTTCCTTTTACATCTTGCTTGCTAGATGATCTTGAGTAGTCACTCTGAGTCTAATCTCTTCACCTGTAAACCTGAAATAAGGATACTATCCCCATATATATTTAGAAGTTATAAAGAGAATTAATATTTCTTCCAACCTTGAGTTTTATCATGGCTAACTTGAATTTTTCTGATGACAATAAAGCCTACCTTTACTTTTCATATCTTTTTCCTTTTCCTAATTTTTATATGTAAGATAGCCTACTTTATTACCCCTTGAAGCTGAAACTTAAAGAACTGTGCTCAACATTCCATGCCAGAAACTACCATCCTTAGAGTTTCAAACTAAAGGTAAAAATAGAAGTGTATTTAATTATATTTATCATAAATATAAGGATGACTATAAAGAGTGAGGGAAAATTAATGAGCATGTAAGTCGTAGAATGGTCTAGACCCTGGAGTGATTGTACAGTTGAAAGTTAAAGCATTTCCTTTTCTCTTGAAAAGTGTCTTAGATTGAGTTCTCTGAGAAGCAGACAAGACCAGTCAAGATATGGTTAGATGTGAGGGATTAATAGAGGAAAACACTTGTGAGGAATGAGGAGAAGAAGCGAGGAAGTGAGGCAATCCTCCAGACATTAATAAAGGTTCCATACCTGTGAAGGAAAGAGGATCTAAGGAATTGGGCCGGGGGTTTCGAGCTGTTACCTAGGTCTAGAGAAGTCTTGAACATGCATCAATATTATAGCAATTGTGTTTTTTATTCAGAAGTAAACCACATTTGACCTGACTCACATCTCTCAAAACACTTGGAATTTTCAAGGAATTGAGAATGATTATGGCATTTTTTATGATCTCAATGAGGAACTTTGTTTAGTTGAATTTTTGTTTGCTTGTTTTTGTTTCGCTCCATACCTGGCTGTGCTCAGAGGCTATTTCTGGCCCTGTGCTCAGCAGTGGCCCAAAAGTACTCAGGGGACTCTTATGTGTTGTAGGGGATCAAGCTAAAGTTCACAGCACACAAGTCGAGTGAAGTCAATAGTACATTGACTTCATGTACTATCTCTTCAGTCCCATAAGGTGACTTTTGGAAGGACTTCCAGATGAGGCTGGTTGCCAGAAACAAAGAGTGATGTTATCAGAGGGTTGCATTTTCAGTTCCATACCCTGACTTCTAGTTAAAAGGAGAGGAAGTACATGTTGATCCAGTCATCACTGAGTTTATCAACACACCCGTGTAACCAGGCCTCCATAACAACCACTAAGGACAGTTTTTGGAAAGGTTCCAGGTTGTTGAGTATGTTGTGCGCTAGAATATTGAATAGTCTTATGGCTGAAGAGGGCATAGATGCTTCCTCCCCCCGCCCCCAAACACACACACACACACACACACACACACACACACACACACACACCACCACCACCACCACCACCACCACCACCAGAACCATCAGCTTTTCCCCATGGCTTGTCCTATATTTCTTCCCTGTGGCTGTTTCTAAGTTCCATCCTTTTATAACAAAGCAGTGATCTAATGAGTAAAATGTTTCTCTGAGATTTATAAGGCACTTGAAAAAAAGTAACTGAACCATAGGATGGGGTTTGGAGAACCCTGGATGTTTATAACCACTTAGTCAGAAGCAAAGGTAATATCAGCATGACTTGTGACTGACAGGAGAAGTGGGAGCATGTCTTCAAGATGTCCTTTGCCTGGGAAATTTATAGTTCCTTCTGGGTAAATAGTGTCAAAATATTGAGTTGAATTAATGGCACTCTGCAAGCACACCTTATATTTAAGTTTCCCGTCGGTATGGGAGCCTCTCCTCCCATACACATGGGCATTTGTGGTTACGAACGTCAATTCACGAATGAGTCAGAAAGAGAAGGACATACTTACAAGGGCTGCACTCTTTGGTGGAATATAAAATAACATGATACTGACACCCAAGGACAGTAGAGACAAGGGCCGGGAATATTGCTCCATAGTTGGAAGCCTGCCTCATGATCTGGGTTTCAAGGCAGCTGGAAGAGAGAAAGGATCACTAAGTCAATGATGGTTGGAGGGATGGTTCGGGATGGGGGTGAGTGTGCTGAAAGTAGATAAAGGACCAAACATTATTGCTTCTCAGTATCTATATTGAAAATCATAATGCCCCAAAGTAAATGGAGAGTATGGGGGAAATTGTCTGCCACAGAGGCAGGAGAAGGGTTGGGATGGAATGGAGGAGGGGGGATTCTGGGGACATTGGTGATGGAAAACGTTCACTGGTAGAGGGATGGGTGTTCAATCATTGTATGACTGAAGCTCAAACATGAAAACTTTGTAACTGCATCTCACAGTGATCCAATAAAAATAAAAATAAGTTAAATAAAATAAAGTGAAAAAAATAAATAAACATCAATTCACAGATCTGGGAAGAGCCATAGTTTCCATTTAAAAGGGCACATATGCCAGCAATATGCCTGTGTGTGTCCCTTCCCTGCCCATCATGTTCCATTTTGCAACAGCATTTGAAGAACCTGACCTCAAAACAAATATGGGGATAGAACCCACTGGATGCGTGGCAGACTCATCTGTCTTTATGCTTTGGAGCATCAGAACTCTGCTCAGTGTATTTTCATGGTAAACTGTGACAAAACTGTGGCAGCATTTGAATGCTAAAAATAAAATATGGAGATAAAGGAATTCCCTGTTGGTAATCTCATCATAGAAGTCCAATATTTTATGGTCCATAATGGTCCATATGGATCCTCTGCCTGCTTCCCCTAATCTCCAGTGACCCAGGGGTCATACCCATAAGGCACCTCCTGCCAGCGCCAGATAATCTCATTGGTCATCCTCCAGAACTCATGGCTGTTTCTTCCAGAAGGGAGCATAAAATGAGGCCCCCATAACTATGCCACTGGACTCTGCACCAGGGGTGCCCCAGAAGGGGGCAGGTGAAAGCCCTCCCCACCCCAAGGGACCCATCCCCAGTGGCCAACCTCCACTACCCCAACACCATCATGCTCCAGGATGCTTTCCACACGCTTGGACCGAGCCTCACACATGAGTGAACATATTCCTGGACACATCATCATAAAGGGAAATATATATATGTGTGTGTGTGTGTGTGTGTGTGTGTGTGTGTGTGTGTGTAAATATATATATATATACCTCTCAGAGAACCCAGTAAGCTACCGAGAGTATCTGGTCCACACAGAAGAGCCTGGCAAGCTCCCCGTGGTGTATTTGATATGCCAAATACAGTAACAATAACAGGTCTCATTCCCACGATCCCTGAAAAGAGCCTCTAATCATTGGGAAAATCGAGTAAGGAGAGGCAGCTAAAATCTCAGGGCTGGGACGAATGGACACGTTACTGGCACCTGCTCGAGTAAATCGATGAACAATGGGATGATAGTGATGATGACAATGATGAAGTTAATAGTGTTCCTCACATGAATTTGTTGAACACAGAGTGATATATAGGTAGGTTTCTGTCCTCTAGGAATGTGTAAGGTAATTAACAGCAATATCTACGAAGCAAGTCAGGCTATGCTAGCTGGTTTAAGATAGACAAAAATGAAGTCTATAGAATTTCAGAAGAATGTCCCCAGATGGATATGGAACTAGAGAAAAGTAAGAAAGTCTTTATGGAGGTTGTTTTGGGTTGGGACATATAGACTCAGTATAATTGTAACTGGTTTGCTACCTTTTATATTCAATACCATCAGTGAGTAATCACCCTTCTTTCTTTTTTTACTCAGGGTCTTGATCTAGGTTGCACAAATTTCTAAGAAAAGAGGTTCAATTACTTTTTAAATTTACCCTGTCTGTGATCAGTTTACAGGCTGGAGCATTAGCACAGTGGTAGGGCGTTCGCCTTGCATGCGACCAACCCGGGTTTGATTCCTCCGCCCCTCTTGGAGAGCCCGGCAAACTACCAAGAGTATCTCGCCCCCATGGCAGAGCCTGGCAAGCTACCCGTGGCATATTCAACATACCAAAAAAAAAACAGTAACAAAACAAGTCTCACAATGGAGTTGTTACCGGTGCCCACTTGAGCAAAATCGATGAGCAACGGGATGACAGTGACAGTGACAGTTGATCAGTTTTAAACACAACTCAGTATAAGATATAGTTCAAAACTTAAGAAAGTTTTGAGAGTAGGAGGGTAAGAAGCTTGTCTTGCATGCATCTTACCTAGTGTTGTTCCATGGCATCTCGAATAATCCCCCGAGCATTGTCAGGAGTAATTCCTGAGTGCAGACCAGGAGTAACTCCTAAGCATCACTGGGTGTGTCCCTGCAAAATAAGTTTTTGGAGCCTTTTCCACTATTTTTTTTCATATTAGGTTGATGCTATTTGATTTCTATAATAATTGTATAATAGAACTATAATGGTTCTATAATTTTAAGTAACTTGAATTAAAAATCATTGGAAGAGAAAAGAGGTGAATATTGTATAGTCACCTTATTACTTAATAAGTATGTTTTACTTAAAACATACTTTCCACTTTTTTATGGGAAATGTACTCATTGTATACAATGGGAGGTTGATGTTCTTTTGGTTGTTTCTAATTTCTTCAAAATTCATTACAGATCACCGACTTGCCATGCTTGGCATTATTTTTTTCATTGTTAAACTACAGAATGGATTATAGTCATGAACGCACTTGACTTACTCTAAGATGCACAGTGTCATGTATAAAGTAAAAGTTATGAATAAGTCAAGGAAACCTTGACTATTACTTTGTATCTTCAAGAGCCTTTTTAAAGTCTAAGATTTACTCATATAATCAGTGCTTAAGCACTGTATAATTTGTGATTTTACATTCTTTCTGAAGGTTAACATTCTCTTCTCCATTTAGAGGTCATGTCTGAGGACAAATATCAGTTCCAGTTTCTATTATGTTGCTACCATTGTCCTGTCAACGTCTCTTTTCTTCACAGAAGAGATGTCTTCAATTAGGAAATTTTTTCAAGGTCAATAGAACACAGAGTGGGTTTATTTTAATAATCCTTTTATATTAAACATATTTACTTTGAGGATTATTAAGATGTATTTTTACTCTCAGGCTATAAGCTGGGTTGTTGCCACTTGGAAAAAAAAGTGGCATGTGTTAGCATTGGAAAAGGGGCTGCAAAAGTCGTAAAATAAAGGAAGATGCAAATGGAAAGTATCTTAGATAAATTACTGAAATGGTTCTGAGAAAGGTTTACTCTTCTCTCTTATAAAAACTTCTAAGTCGATAATTCTCTCCCCCATATAAAATCTTTTGCATTCCTTGTAGTTCTAAGATGTTTGATTTTCACTTTGTTTTATTCTATCAGAGCTGGGAAGATGAAATGTTTCCTTCTTTAATATCCTCTCTTTTTATTGTACAATTCACAGAATCTGGTTCTCCGGATCTGTACACACTGTTCGCACAGTTCCATTTCAACAAGTGATCGCATCTTTGATACAATAATCCTCCAGAAACAGGATTTGGCAATCCTCAAAATCTTTTCCAAACAGTGCTTACAACCATTCTTTTCATTAGATTAAGTGGGTTTAAAAAAAGCCAAACACGGCATGATGAATTGGCAAGGAAACATCTAAGACATGGATAATTGATTGGCTCATGGTTGTAGGAAATTCACATAACTATATTCCACTACCTCTCAAGTTTGTGACTACTAGATCACATATTATATTGAATGAGTTAAACCCATCTTTAGGCTTCCTTGTTCTCTCCAATAAGAGGTGATAAAACGATTCCTTGATCAGTGTCTGAAAAATGGTCATGGTATAGTCCATTTAAGCACATTGACCGCTCATGTCCAAGCTGGGTTTTGAGATTTTTTTTATAAAACAAGATTTGATAGCTGTATCTTCTTCTCCCATTTTTTGACTTCTGTAATTATAGTCAGTGCTCCAGTAAACGCTAGAGATGGGGACCATATTCCCAGAAAAGTTTGGATGGCATATACTTGCTCTATTATATTTCTAAAACAACTGTGATAGACCTTATTCAGCTCAACATCTTTTACCTCAAGAAAAATAAATGGTGGGACTTTGTGACTGAGAACTCTGGGTTTGACAGGATGGGGAATGGAGATCCTCCGCCTGTCTCCCCCTGTCTCTGGCAACTCAGCAGCCACCCCCGTAAGCCACCTCTGGCTGGTGCCAGATAATCTCATCATTGGCCACAATCCAGATTGCCTGTCCTCTCCCGGAAAAGAGCATAACACGACACTCACCATAAGCATGCTGCTGGACCCCACACCAGGCTGTTTCACTCAGGGCACCCTGGAGGGGGCCAGGTGAGACCCCTCCCTGCCCCAAGGGACCCAGCCCCGGCAGTCAAAAAATCAACAGAACCCAATTGCCGCTATGCCATAGCCACTCTCCAGACTCTAGGGCCAAGCTCACCCATGAGTAAACCTATTCCTGGACTGCATGGCCTAAGCACTTCATACCACACACCTTATCCATACTCCAAAATTAGCGCATCATATTTGATGGGGTTCAAAGTAGGAGGCAACCAACCTTAGAGGGAAATATATTTTTACAGATATATATATATATATATACACACACATATACATATCACTATTACTGTCATCTCGTTGCTCATTGATTTGTTCGAGTGGGCACCAGTAAAGTCTCTCAATGAGACTTTTTCTTTGCAGCGCAAAGAAATTCTCTATATACAGTGATGGAGGATCTTGGACAGTTTGGTGGTGATGAGGTACATAAACACATATACCAACATCACAAACATTAATTATTATAACTGTTTTACCTAAATTACAATTAAAAAAAAAGGTCAGAGAAATGATACAAAGGGCAAGGCTCTTGTTTTGCTTGCTGGTGATTCCATTTTAATCCCAAGCATGATATATATATATATATATATATATATATATATATATGGTCTCCCAAACATCAACAGCAGTGGGTATGGTCCCCTAACCTATTCCCCACCCTTCCAGAAAAGAAAAGAAAAGAGAGTCACTCTTTGTTATATTGAAATTCAAAATACACTTGCTCCACTAGAAACAATGCCACTTGTAGGAAATCCAACTGCATTTTCCAGTGGGATCAACTATTTATGTCTATATGAATGATAATTGTGAATGGGTTATTATTAAATATTTTGATCTGTTTTTTTGGTTCTCAAGATACCTTTCACCTTAACTTATATCTGATGATGTGAATGTTTATTTGCTTGATATGGAATATCCATAATTCTAAACTAATAATAAGATCTCATGCTACTATTTTCATGTCAGTTTTGTAGATAACTAGATATTATAACTGTCATAGGTTCCAGAATTTCTATTCTCTTGCTAATAAATGTGTATTACACACAACTGGGGGTAAATTGCCTATAATAATCAAGACACTGAATGGCCCTGGTAAAGACTGAATTATATATAATAAAATCATATATGTAACTATATATGTCTCTCTATATGGTTGTATAAGTATATATATTTGTATATATATGTACTATATGTATATGCCATATATATACTACATATATGCATATATATATGGTTTAGGAATCACAGCTGGCCGTGTTTAGGGCTTACTTCTCACCCTACACTTAAGGGATCACTCCTGCTGGGTTGAAGGACCATATGGGATGCCTGGGATCAAATCTGGGTTGATTGTATGCAAGACAAATGCTTTCCCCACTCTACAATCATTAAAAGCCAGTATATTTTTTCTATCAAAAATTTAAATGTATAATTGCCATAAAATATAAACAATCACATATAGTTCACAAAAGATTATAAGCCTTTAATTTTTTGTGGATTTTTTTCTGTAACAACTTTATTGAGATGTAATTTATATATATCATACAACTCTCCCATTTAAAACTATTACAAGTCAGTGTTTTTAATATTCTTGGGGTGGGGGAGGCACACCCTGCAGTGATTGGTGGACCATATGGTGTCAACTGAACCTGGTACTCCTTGCAATGTAAGCATCCAAGCTCTTTTAGGTTTTATCCCAAGCCATCCCCCTCCACCACCACCCCTACTCCCCACACACATACACCTCCTCTATCAAGGCGAGTGCTCCACCATAGACTTATATCTCCAGTCCTAGTCCAACTCTTTTTGTGTTGTACGGTACCAGGGGTGGAAGCCAGGTCTCATGCATGTATTGAACCATATCATTGATCCCATGATGAATACACAAACTCAAAAATTTCCTTTTATTATATTTTTAATGGCTGGAGCGATAGCACAGCGATTGGGCTTTCGCCTTTCATGAGGCTGACCCGTGTTCGATTCCTGTGCCCCTCTCGGAGAGCCCGGCAAGCTACTGAGAGTATGGAGCTCGCATGGCAGAGCCTGGCAAGCTACCCGTGCGTATTGGATATGCCAAAAACAGTAACAATAAGTCTCTCAATGACTGTTGCCCACTCGAACAAATCAATGAGCAACGGGATGACAGTGACAGTGATTTTTGGCTTTTCTCAAGGTGCTGGGAATTGAAAATATCCATATTTGTGCAACATCATCACAAGAACATTTAATCATCTCAACAAAGAAATCTCACACTTTAGTTTTAATTCCCCATCCCTTCCTTCTTCTTCCATCCTAAGAACTATTTAACCATTTTATACTGCTATATATTTCTAAAATTTTACAGTGATCTGTGAGGTTTTACAAATTATTCAAGTGTTTTGAATAGATACTGGCTCCTGTTCTTTGTACTCCTGTTGGCATATCACCTATACCCACACACACAAGTTTCTTCAAGGAGATGACAAAACAAAATACATTTTTCTAAATGACATTTTTTTTAATTAATTTTATTGAATCACCATGTGGAGGGTTACATAGTTCTCAGGATTATGTCGGTTATACAATTCTCAAACACCCTTCACTTCACCAGTGCCCATCTTCCATCACCAACCCCCCCAGTATACCTGCCGCCCCCTCCCACCTCCCCAGTCCCAACCCTTGCACATGATATGTTTCACTTCGTTTACGCCTTATTTCGATTACATTCCATGTTTCAACACACAACTCACTACCGTTGTTGGGGTTTCCCCCAAAAAAGAAAAGCAGTCCTATTGCCAAGGAGGCATTTGATAGTTCTCCATTGCTAAGAATATAGAGATATTAAGTCCCGCTGTTTGTTACATAGTTTTTCTTTTTCCCCCTTGCCCCGCGCCACCGAGTTCACGCCTGTTTTAGTAATCGCCACGCTGCCTGACAAGGGAAAAAAACCGAAAAGGATGGTTATTTCCCGTCATCAGCAGGCGTGGGGCTCTGGCTTAGTTGATAGACTAGTAGAGTGTCTGCAAGCAGTCTCTGGAACCGAAGGTCTTGCGCTGGTATTGGCTCCGGCTCGAGATTCCACCAGCGTCCCGCTGTTCCTTGTACATAATTTTTCCCCTTATGTCCCATTCCCACGCCACCAGGTCTGTTTGCTTAATGGACATCACACTGTAGTTGATGACACACCGCGTTTCTTCCCGAGAAAGAAGAAAATTTCTTCTCAGCCGGCGTGGGGATATAGCTTAGTTCAGTCTAGTGAGATGGCTACCACTTTGATTGCCTTCAATATTTCAGCAACAGACTTACTATTAGGATCTCCCACAAGAGTCCGCCCCATTAGAAAGGAACCATTACATATTGCTCATACTAAGATGACATTAAGTCGCGCGGCCGCGGCAGCGGCCGCATGGTTTTGGGTTTCTGTATAAAGTCCAGGGAAAGTACAACCAGAAATAACATCACTACAAACTTTTACCCTTTTATGGTGCTCATAAGATGGAGAAACCTAGAGAGAGGCTCGGCGTCTCCATTTTGCGCTCAGGAAAACCGCGGCCCCTGCGCTGTGCTCAGGAGGGAGGAGTTGAGAGAGAGACAGGTTAAAAGAATTGGGGGATGCCCGGGTCCCACTGCTTCAGCACGCCGTGGGGTCTCTGGTCCCATGCCGGAATTAGTTCAGTGGGCTGCTTGGAGTCCGAGGGCGCTCCCTCGGGCCCCTCCATCATGCTCGCTCCACAGCCGGGTCCAAAAAGTCTAAATGATATTTTTTTTAAATAAAAGAAGTGCATTGAAAAGAAAATGGCAACTACCTGCTTTCTAATTAGAGAAGTTATTTGCTTTTATCTTAGGTTTTTCTCCTAATCAAATATGATATGGTATAGTACAAAGTTATATTGCTTCTGGAAGCACATTTACAGGAAACTGAAGTCTGACTCATGTTTCTTAAGCAGAATGGATAACTTATTGATCTCAGAAATCTTTTGATTCTTCCAAATCTAGGTACTCAAACTTATCAAAACTTAGTCATCTTTTGTTTGTCTTTGTGTTGATTCCATTTAAGACAGAATTTCTCCCTGAGGTGGCAAAGTGACTGCCAGCTACTTCAGGATTACTTTGTATTCTCTCAACAACCTTGGTATAGGGTCTTGACTCAATCTAAACCTTGAACATAGTCCTAGAAGTAAAGATCCTTTAGTCTGATTGGTTGAAAACATATCTTATGCTAGCTGTTTGACCTGGGCAGAGTCAGTTCTTCGCACTTGACAGGGAAGAGGAGGAACTGTTTCTTAAGAAAAATCAGGTATGTGTTACCAGAAGAGCTTATTTAGAGGGAGGACTGAGGCAGTTGAAAACAAAGAATCAATGTCAAAGAATGCTGCATGAGTCATAAAACCTGGGCCTTAGTCTAATGAACCACTAAGTAGTTTTATTATCTTAAGCAAATCACTTAATCTCTTTAGGTCCTGGTTCCCAATTCCGTAAAATTACAGACTTGCATAAGATGTTGATAAATGTTATGACTAGTAGTGAGTGTAGACAGCTAGGGTAGCTAAATGCAGAATTGAGAGGATCTGGGGAAAGGGAAGGACCGGGGGGACAAGGGAAAGAATACTTCATGTTTGGATATGGCAAAGAAATTTTTCCAGGCTGGAGAGTCTTCTTCCTTAGGTATTAAAAACCCTTTGCTTTAGAAAGTTTGTCATTAAAATACAAGTACATAAATGCCTAACACATTGTTGAGACATTAAAAAAATGAATAAATATGAGGGTTTTAAAAGTTCTTTCAAACCCATGAGATTCTAGAATGACAGTACAGAGATTAAGGCACATTTGACCTACCCATGGTAGACCCTGGTTCAATCTCTGGCACTTCCTATGTATTCCCCTAAATACTTCCAAGAGTAACCCCAAAGCACAGATCACAGAGTAAGCTCTGAGAAATATCATATATGACCCACAAACTCTCAAAATTAAAATAAATATGCCAATAAATATATATTGGCAATGTTCGATTTGGTATAGTTGAGTTGCTCATCTGGGTTTTTAACGTGACACATTTAATTTAGAAGTAAGTTCTTGCTCAGGTTGTACGTGAATGGCAATTACTCTTGGCAAGTGGACATTTTCACAATCCAAAGGAGCAAATGTTTCAATGAATGGGGAAGTTGGTAAATGTGAGCTTAACAGGATGTAGGATTATGCTGAAATAAATTCATAAATAAATACACAAGACTTCCCTGACTGGTGTTAAGGCTCAGTCATGAACATTGTATAAAGCACTATTGGGATAGTAATGCTCTTCAAGTACCTTGAGTAAACATTACGTTTAAAAACAAAGGTACTTAATGTATAAGTATTTATAGGATTAAGTGAGGTCTAAATTGATAGTACTGCAAAGGAAGGGAAAGAAAGTGGTGTTTGGTTACACAAAAAGGAAGTTGGAACACTCCATTCAAAAAACTATGGATCAAAAATACAGAGAGAACCATGGAATGGGAAAAAATATTTACCCAATACCCACCAGATTAGAGGTTAATATCTAGGATATACAAGACTTCAGTAGAACTTTACAAGAAAAACCCTCCAACTCCATGAAAATGGGGAGAATAAATGAGGAGAAAAAGGGAGAAGAAATGAACAGAAGCTTCCTCCAATAAGAAATGCAAATGGCCAAAAGGCATATAAAAAAATGTTCTACATTGCTAGTCATCAGGAAGATGCTAATCAAAACAACAAGATATCATCTTATACCACAGAGACTGGCACACATCAAAAAGTACAAGAACAACCAGTGCTGGCACGGATGCGGGGAGAAAGGATCTTTCATTTATTGCTGGTGGGAATACAGACTGGTCCAGCCTTTTTGGAAAATAATATGGATATTCCTCAAAAAACTAGAAATTGAGCTTCCATATGACCAAATAATACCACTTCTGAGAATAAATCTCTGGGATGCAAAAAAGCACAGTAGAAATGACATCTGCACCTATATGTTTATTGCAGCATGTTCACAATAGCCAGAATCTGGAAAGCCCGAGAACAGATGACTAGTTAAAGAAACTTTGGTACATCTACACAATGGAATAATACTATGAAGCTGTTAGAAAAAAATAAAGTCTTGAAATTTTTTATAAGTGGATAGACATGGTGAGTATCATGCTAAGCGAAATGAGTCAGATAGAAAGGGACAGACATAGAATGACTGCATTCATTTGTGGAATACAAAATAATATAATACCGGATTAATACCCAAGGACAGTAGAGACAAGGGCTAGGCGGATTGCTCCACGGTTTGGAAGGCTTCCCCATGAGCTGGGGCAGAAGGCAGTTGGGATAGAGAAGGGACCAATAGGTCAGTGATGGTTGGAGGGATCGCTTGGATGGAATATATGTGCTGAAAGTAGGCAAAGAACCAAACATGATGGCATCTCAGTGTTTGTATTGCAAATCACGGTGTCCCAAAATAGAGTAAAAAGGAATGTGCCTGCCACGTAGATGGGGGGGGGGGGTGGTTGGGAAGGGATTGTGGGAAGGATAATGGGGACATTGGTGGTGGAAAATGTGCTTTGGTGGAAGGATGAGTGTTCGATCATTGTATCATCGAAACTCACTCATAAAAGCTTTGTGACTGTTTCTCACAGTGATTCAATTAAAAAAATAGAAAATATGGATTAGATATTAAGACTCATGAACACATCAAGAAGATATGGAAAGACTTTAACATATACTGAGATCTATTATTATTTTTATTTTTGAAAAGCATATCAGGCTCCCAAGCAAGTTAAAAATGGATAAGAACAGAAAGGGCTGGGATTTTCTGGAGGTTAGGCAGGTCTGAGGGGAGAGTTCCTTTGTGTGGATGAGGCTTAAATGATTAGAACTTTTACCAATTCCTAGCTATACAGGGAGAACCCCAGTTTTATTAACAACTTACCCAGATATGGAATTTGGGCTAGTGCCTCTATATCTTGAGACTAATTTGTTTAAAATTTCTCCTCTGTATTTATGATTTCTTTCAGAAATTGTATGCCTTCAGCTTTATATTTAGGTCTATATTCAATTTTGGTGAATTTTTATAATGTGACAACAGGTTTAACTTTGTTTTTTCAGATACTGGTATAAATGTTTCAGTATCATTTATTATACTTTTACCCTGTCTCCACCAAATTAGTTTTCACCTTATAAAAGTGACTAATCAGGTGTGGGTGGATCTATTTCTGGGCTCTGTTCTGTACCAAGTTCTACATAGCTACCCTAATGCCAGTTATACCTTATCTCAGTTATGAGTCTTGAATTTTTAGTGAAAATTGATATGCTTTGTTATTCTTTTTAGATTGGTTTTTCTATTTTATGTCCTTTATAAAATTTCTTTCAGTTTTGATGAATCCTCTGCCAGCCGCATTGAGCATTAATAATTTAATTTATTTTTCTATTGGATTATAGACTTTTTTATATTTGCATTTTTCTAGACTTTAGAAAATATGTGTGGAATCTTATAGTCTCTCGGTGGTACTTATCTATACATTAATTCGTTGGATTCTTATAACAATTGCGTGAAATAGATACTAATATTCTCTCTCTTATTTAAAGAAGGAACTTGGAGCCAGAGTTGTAAATGATTTTCCCAAGATTATTTTCAGCTGGTGAATAGAGAGTCCCTGAAACCCAGGTTCATCTACTGAATCAAAACACTTAAAGCTGTACAAATCTCTTAATATATTAAGTGGCACAATGTACTACATTTAAAATTTCAGTATCTGGCATAAATACTTAGATAAAGAAACGTTATCTAGTTGTAGTATGGAACTTACCTTATTTTCCTTTTAGATTTTTTTGATGGATACTTATAAGTTGCTAAACTTTTAATTAGTCGACTAGGATGCTTCTGTGAAATAAATCAAGAATGTTTGCCTCTGAAGGCTGGGTAGACAGAAATGATGGTAGTAGTAAAGAAAAGTTAAAAATGAAACTTGGAAACATCAGTATCAAATGACCTGGGAACACATCAGAAAATATGGCTTAGTAGAAAACCATTCTGCATGTGCTGACCTGGGGCAGAGTGAACAGTCTCTGTGAGAGGTCCTGTCTGGAAGTTCAGAAGTCTACACAGGCAGAGTGTATGCAAGATGACTTCATGTAGTCTCCATGTACCAGTTCTTTTAATTTTCTTCTCCTACCCCCATCTATGACAATGCCAAAAAATTAAAAATTCTAAATGGACTATATATTTTCCTGATGCTGGTGTTGAGAGGGAGGGTGGGAAACTTTTCTTGAGAGAAACTTCTGGTTACATTAGGACACCATCATCATCTCATTATTGTTTCCTACGTCAGTTTTTTTCAGGCATTCATAGATTTTATTATATTACTGGCATACAGTATTATGTTAGAGATTTAATAAACAAGTAAGGCTGCTATAGCAAGTAATTAATAGAGTACCTTCTGTTAGATTGATATTAAATCTGGCACATTTTTCTACCACCAGAGTCCCTCAATTCAGCTAGGATTGCACTGTAGCACTGTCATTCCCTTGTTCATCAATTTGCTTGAGCAGGCACTAGTAACGTCTTCATTGTGAGACTTGATGTTACTGTTTTTTGGCCTATTGAATACGCCAAGGGTAGCTTGCCAGGCTCTGCCGAGCGGGCAGGATACTCTTGGTAGCTTGCCAGGCTCTCCGAGAGGGGCAGAGGAATCGAACCCAGGTTGGCGATGTGTAAGGCAAACACCCTACCGGCTGTGCTTTCACTCCAGTCCAGCTAGGATTATCTTGATCAAAAGTCTTTACACAGGCCAGAGAGATAGTACAGGAGTTAATGTGCTTGTTTTGCAAGCAATGGACCCCAGTTCAATCCTTGGCACAGCATAAGATTCCACAAGCGCTGCAAGGAATGCACTGATTTGAGCACAGAGCCAGGAGCTCCACTAAGCACTACTGTGTGTGGCCGCTAAAACTCCAGAAGTTAAAAAAAAAATTAATTAAAAGAGTCTATCCCAAAATCGAAAGCTATACTTCATGCACTTCCTTGTCCAACACTTGATCTCGTTGCTTCCCTCCTAACATCACAACCACTATTGATTTAAAGTCCCACTTCATTTATCTTGGCTGATGATTTCAAAGGGCTGGAGAGATAGCACAGCAGTTAGGGTGTTTGCCTTGCATGTGGACGACCCAGGTTTGATTCTTCTGTCCCTCTCAGAGAGCCCGGCAAGCTACCCAGAGTACCTCGGTATGCCAAAAATCGATGAGCAAAAGGGCGGTAGTGACAGTGACAGATGATTTCAAACTAAATGGAATATTTGTAATTCCATATCTCATCAAAAACAGAGAAGGAGGCAGGGGGAAAGCCAATCCGAGACTATTGTAGGTACCTGATTAAATAAATAATACAAATATAATACTGTAGCTCCGTCCTCCCATTGTTCATTGATTTGCTTGAGCGGGCACCAGTAACGTCTCCGTTGTGAGACTTGTTACTGTTTCTGGCATATTGAGTATGCCATGGGGAGCTTGCCAGGCTCTGCTGGAGGGGCAGGATACTCTAGGTAGCTTGCCGGCTCTCCAAGAGAGGCGGAGGAATCGAACCCAGGTCGGCTGCGTGCAAGGCAAATGCCCCACCCGCTGTGCTATTTTTGTTTTGTTTGGGGGGCCACACCCAGTGGTGCTCAGGACTTACTCCTGGCTCTGCACTCAGGGTTTCCTCCTCGAGAGGCTCAGGGGACCATATGGGCGGCTGCGATTGAACCCGAGTTGACCATGTGCAAGGCAAGTGCCCTAACTCTCTGTACTGTCACTCATCCCCAAATTAAATGATACTTTAGACCCACAAAGGCACAAGGATCCAGGTAATTTAAGTGTCACAAATCAATGGCATAGGTCACTCAATGGTAGAACAAGGCATTTTATTACTTCAGCAACTGTGCTCTATTTGCTACAGTGCGAAAGTCACAATATGTCATGTTTAAATAAGACAGGTCAGAAATGAGGGCATTGTGGCTAGAATATTTCACCTGGCTTCTAAAATTACACCACACAGGTGTTACATGTTACTCTAGTTCCTGTCATTACTCACAGGCCAGTTTTGGAAATTCCCTGCTAAAGTCAATTGTCAGAAAGGTTGAAACAACAAACTGGTTTAACAAAACAAACTCACACTACTTTTGAATTAACCAAAAATATTTTAGTGAAAGTATTGTTATATTTGGTCTTAAGAGCCCTTAAATTATTTGTGAGGAAGAAAACCAGAACTTTTGGGGGCCTCTTTGCACAGAGGCTCATAAACCGAATAAATTTAATAAAATTTGTTTTCTGTTCCTAAAGAGAACATACCCTGAATCAGTGCGTAGTCAACTCAAGTGACTTGAACATCTATCTTTATGTTGTTCCCAATTCCAAGAAATCATGCTGAAAAGCAGAAATTTCTGGATTGAAGGAGAAGTCATGTGCTTAAGGAGCTTGTTGACTAACAAAAGATAGTGATGGAATTTTGGTCGTATTAAATCTACTGATTTGGGGGAAATAGACTTAATAGTATATCTTCCTCACCTTAACATGCTATATTTCTACATTCATTTAGATCTTGGCTAATCTGTCAGCATCATTTTATATTATTCAGTAACTTTTACACTCATTGTAGTTATTAAAATTATTTAATATAATTGATGCTATCATAAATGACATTATTTTGCATTGTATATTGATAGAATATAAAAATACAATTTTTGTAAACTTACTCTGAGTCTTACTAAATTCACCATCTAACTCTATTTGTTCTGTAGATACCATAGGATTTTCTATAATCATGTCATCTCCAAATAATGAATATAATTTTTACATGCGAACTTTTACTTTTGTGTGCATGTTTTTAATGAGATAATAAGAATATAATCCTTGCCTTCTCTGAACTTTAAGAGCATGAATTAAGTTTTGCCATTAATACAATGTTGTCTGTAGGTCTTTCCAAGATGACTTATATTAGGTTAAGGTAGTTTTTTTTATTCCTTGTCTCTTGAGCTTTTTAATAAAAATTTATAAAATCCAATGAGTTTGATTGCTTTCTCCTATATTAAGGAAATATTGCAGACTGTATTAATAGATTTTTCCACAGACTTTTGTAGATTTTGGTTTAAGATGGACAGCATGATACATAGACATTGCAAAACAAATCCTACACGTTTAGTTCACACCTCCATCACTACAAAGTTAAAATCTTTTTAATATATGATAACTTTGGAGATCTAAACTTAGCAACCTTCAAATACGCAATTACTATTGTTGAACTGTTATATACATCATGTTGTATAGTATATTCTTCGAACTTATCTAAAAATGAAAGTTTTATTTGTTGGTCACCTTCATCCATTTTTCTCAGTCTCCAAGCCTGTTATTTTTTTTTTAAGCTTTTGGGTCACTTCTGGTGATACGCAGGGATTACTCCTGGCTCTACACTCAGGAATTACTACTGGCGGTGCTCAGGGGACCATATGGAGTGCTGGGAATTGGAACCAGGTTGGCCTTATGCAAGGCAAATGTCCTGCCCATTGTGCTATTGCTCCAGCCCCTCTATGCCTAATTTTAATCTGCACTGTGTTCATGAGGTATTTTTTTTTTGCTTTAAGTTTATATGTGTAGATATACATACATACAAAAATCATATGCTTATATATGATCAGACATATGTAGGCAAATTAGCTGCCTTTTTTTACTTAGAATAATGCTTCAAGTTCCATTCATGTTATCACGATGAAAATATTTTCTTTTTTTCTTTTTTTATTTATTTATTTTTTAAATTTTATTGAATCACTATGAGATAGTTACAAGCTTTCCTGCTTGGGTTACAATCACACAATGATCAAACACCCATCCCTTCACCAGTGCACATTCCCCCACCACCAATATCCCTGGTATACCTCCCCTTTCCCACCCTCCCCCTGCCTCCATGATAGACAATATTCCCCATACTCTCTCTCTACTTTTGGGCATTATGGCTTACAACACCGACACTGAGAGAGATCATCATGTTTGGTCCATTATCTACTTTAGACACATATCTCCCATCCCGACTGATTCCTCCAGCCATCATTTTCTTAGCGATTCCTTTTCTATTCCATCTGCCTTCTCCCCTCTGCTCATGAAGCAGTCTTCCAACTATGGGCAATCCTCCTGGCCCTTGTATCTACTGTCCTTGGGTGTAGGCCTCATGTGATGTTATTCTAGATAAAAATATTTTCTTCCTTTTAAAATGTTACTGCTATATACATTATATATGTAATTTTAATCCATATGTGCATTTACCTTTGTATGAGAACATACATATGTTTTTCCATTTCAACATCAATTAGGTTAGTTCTATGTCTTAGCTCTAGTGACCATTGGGGTTCAGGTATCTCATTGATATAGTGAATTTCTTTCTTTCAAGATATGTACCCATAAGAGGGATTGCCACATCCTACATTGGTTCTGTTTTTATCTTTTGAGGAATATCTGTTCTGTTTTCCATAATGAGTATACAATTAAAAAACCTAATTTTCCTACCAAAGCAATGTTCAGGGTGCCTTGAGGGTCCCCCTTGGAGATTCTCAGCCAAGTGAGTAGGGAGCCACCTTGGCGATGCTTGGGGGACTTAGGGCTGTAGTGAGTGTTGCCTGGGAATTATGTGGTTCCAGATATTGAACCATAGTCAGTTGTTTGCAAGGCAAGAGCTTTAACCCCTGAGGATTTACTCCTAGCTCTGAACTCAGAGTCAATATCATGGAATATTCTATGTTTTCTTCAACATAAGACATGGATTCAGATCTAAAATTATTTAGTATATTTTGAATTAATATTTGAATATGCTATGAGACAGTGGTCAGTGGTCCAACTAATATATTCTCTCTCTCACATTACATTTGACTGGTCAGTTCTGACCCCCATTTGCTGAAGAGGTTTTCCTTTCTCCACTTTATACTGTTGATCCTCTGTTCATACAGCTGATGGCTGTAGGTCATCTGAGATCTCAATTCTATTTTTAAAATTATATCTTTTATTTTTTTTTTTATTTAGCACTTTTGGGTCACACCCAGCGGTACTCAAGGGTTACTCCTGGCGGTGCCCAGGGGACCACATGGGATGCTGGGAATCAAACCTGGGTCGGCTTTGTGCAAGGCAAACGCCCTACCCACTGTGCTATTGCTCCAGCCCCCCTGCGATCTCAATTCTATGTTATTTATCTGAGTGTAGTAGCAGAGTATTTTGTTTTTCTGGAAATTAAAAGATTTATTGAGTCATACAATGTGGCAGGCATTCTGCCTACAATACCTTAATCTTCCAAATAATCTTTTGATTACATTATAACAACACATTCTAGAAAGTCCAAATCTATGAAGAATGGCAAATAGGTAGTGTTCGCTTTTAGACTGTGACGCTGGAATGTGTGGATATTTTCTACATTTTACGAATAGTTGTAGTTGTGCAGTCTCCAAAACAACAGTGGGTGTGTGCCCTATCCCCGACCCTTTAGCACCACTTCAACAATAGATAGAACGTGAGTTGTAACTCACTAAATTATTTGGCCTCTGTCTTTACAAAGACCTTGCAGGAAACGTCCTTTTTACAAGTCTTGTAGACAGTCATCCCATTATAAATGCACATGTTGACTTTACAGACAAATCATAGCTGCATGGATCAGTTAATAACGTATGTCACTGTGGATGGAGAGAGTAAAGCAGGCAGGGCTCTTGCCTTGCACATGGACACCCCAGGTTTTATTCCCCCAGTATTCAATATGGTCCCCTGGGCCCACCGGCAGCACCTGCCGTTGTTAGAGAATATGCTTATCTTAGTGATGTTATTACTTTTTCTAGTCCTTGGATATATGGGAATCTTTGTCTTCAGAGGAACTGACATAAACATAATGCACTATCACTGTATCAAATTTGATATGATCTAAGCAGGTGTATGTTAGCAGGAGAAAAACACATTAAAGCTTTCACAACCTAAGTATGCTGATCTGATTTTGAGAGCAGCTTTGTTCCAAAGATTAGTATCTTTTTGAGAAAACAAAGACTTTGAGTCCAGTTCAAAGGAATGATTGTGTTCAGTTTGTTTCCTCAGCCTTGCTTTTCAATGCCACCTCTTTGTTCTATTCCATCTTTCTGAACCCCTCCCTGTGCATAGGGTCAGAGTTATACACCCTAAGATTTGCTTTGTAGAGCTGAAAGTTAAAGGGAATGCTGACAATTGTTGGATCAAGTTCTTCCTTTATAGAAAGACTTCTTCTGTTTCAATTATTTTTCAAGCTATTTGCAAATATTTGGGTGGCTGAAGATTTAATATCATATAACCATTATTGCTCTCAGACAAGCAAACTTTTGGAATGAAATCATATTTTGGTATTTATGTTCAAAATTATATACATATACATATACACACATATTTTTTCTTTTTGGGCCACACCCAGCTATGCTCAGGGGTTACTCCTGGCTCTGCACTCAGGAATCACTTCTGGTGGTGCTTGGGGGACCATATGGAATGCCGAGGATTGAACCTGGGTCGGGCGCATGCAAGGCAAATGCCCTACACTTCGTACTATCGCTCCAGCTCCTCAAAATTATTTTGTTCAGTGGGCACATTATTCTTCAAATTTTATTTTTCATTTAACATATTGAATCCAGCTAATTAAGTCACAGTCAAGTGTGAGCCACTGGTGGTATGTGCAAGCATCAATGCGTTAAGCTGTATTTTTTCTTTAGAGGGACCAGGATTTACAATATTGTTAGCTATAGGGTTTCATTCATACAAGGTTCTAACACCACACCCTTCACCACTGTCTCCGTGTCCCTGCCCTCCTCAATAAGCTCAGTTCTGTAGACCAGTCCTCAGGCTAATGCCTTTGGCAATTTGTTGTTCCCTTCCTATGTTTATTTTTTAACATCCGACTTAGGAGAGAGATCATACTATATCCTCACAAGAGTGGGTTTTTCTGTGAACAGTTCGTGAAATGCAGAGAAGCTTCATAAACATCTCTACAGTGAATACATTAATCTGTTGCATGTATTAGGCACTAAGAATTATAGATAGGAATTACAGCAAAGTTATCTCACTAATTTAATATTTTATTTGGTGTCAAAGCATCTTTAACTTTGAATTGTATAAGCGTAATTTAAGAATTTTAGAAGAAATAGCTCTAGAAAATAGAATCAGTTTTATTATCAGTTGTGCTACTAGAATTAACTTGAAGAGTTAACTGATTTAACTTAATGAAGCATTTATGTAGTTAAATTTTTATATCCACTTAGGTACAAAACTTTTGTAAGAAAGATAACACTTTTATTGCATCATATACTTCATATTTTATAGGAGTCATAATGCAAACTCATAAGCATAAATATACATGATACAACCAATCAGCAATGTTAACCATTAAAAGATTTAAAAGATTTCAAATGTAAAACTAGAATTTAACAGGCAAAATACTAAATATGGCTTTTAATGAAAAGTAACTGTTTAGGAAATGATTCATTATTGCCACATTCTTTCTAGTTATTCTCAAGTGAACATAAAATTATGATTTCCATTTAAAATGGTACATATTAGTTAATCAAATGTTATATAGCTTTTGTAACATAGTATGTAACTTGTCATGTACTTTATCATATATACATATGTACATATATATAGCTATAGACATACAGTACACACAGTTGTTTTAATACCCCTGAACAAGTTGGTTAAAACTATTACAATTTTTCTATTATAAAACTACTCCAAAAGTTGGCATGACTTCTCAGTACTGAAGTTTAATCCTACAGAATTGGAAAAAAAGCAACAAAATGCTGGTTATAAATACATTCTTTACAAAAATTTGAATAGTGGTCCCGCACTCATACTTTTATATTACAGTGAAAATATTTTAGTCATTTAAAAGTATATACATCTGGTTGTCCTTGGTTTCTGTGTGAAAGAAATATACACAAGAGTGAGAATATTGTAGGCAGGCCTATTTGTTAGGTTTTTCTACTTCGTTTTTGCGTAAATTCCAAATATCTTCTTTTGTGTTGTTGTTGATTTCTATTTGCCTTGTATTACTGCTGCTGCTGCTTCTTTTGGTGTTCTGGGAACACTGGGTGACTTTACTTCTAGGAACAGGAAGAAAAGATTTAACTCTTGATACACCCAACTCAGTCTTTGATTTATTGTTGCTGCACTCGGTAGTGGTGGTTTGATGGCTGCTGAGAGGACTGACCTCCTGTAAGAGAAAAGGCACAAAACAATGATCCATGTTTGATGCCGTTACTGACCTCTGTTATCAGTCTCAAGTTTTGTCCTGAATTTGAGCAAGGATGTAGGAGTTTCTCCTTAAAAACCAATTCTTGGGGCAAAACAAAGCACAAAAGACAAAAAGAAGTTGAATGATTAACATTAGGTAGACCCAATGTCTGAGCTTCCATTTTTCATGGAATCAAAAATGCTCAATAGAGGGAGGAAACAGAACTGGTGCCCAATAATCTGGACTTTCTTTACCACCAGGATCTTCGAGAAGATCCACCCCTGAAGAAATTGCCAAATTTGACAGTTCCAACCAGTTATTTGTAAGCTCTTCTATAAATTAACAACCATTTTGGGTGAGTCACAAACTTCTCTGCTTTAGAGCAGTAAAAATTGGACTATAACACAATCAAAAATCTTTTGAAGCATTTCACTTAAGATGTTTTCCCATAGTCTGATATTAAGTTAAATTCTTCTATTAAACAAGAAATTGGGCTTTACTGAGTTCCTCCAAATGTCTCAGAAACAGCTGTCATTGATGATTTCCGCTCCTTTTCAAATCTAAAAGCATTAATGTAACCAAACACTAATGTAACCATTAGCAGATTAACAATGTAAAACTAGATAAAATAGCTAAGACTTTTAATGGCAAGTACCTGATTGGCCTTGGCTGGCAGTAATATTCCTCTTGACTTTTTAATTCTTTTTAAAAACAGATATGGGCCAAGGAAGCCCAATTCCAATTTTTAATTTAGTCTCAATCACCAGCAAATTCAATCCATATGAAGTAAGTAGAAGACAAGACATAAAATGACAACTGCCAGTTGGTATACAGAGACTATGAGAAGAGAGTGAACTCACTCGGGAAACCCACAGGGATAGTGCCAAAGAGAAAGCAAAGGAGACAGATGGTTTTCCATGGCCCATATCTCATTGTTAAACTGTAGCAATGTATTCAACATTGACCATCTGCTAGAAGCTATGAGGATACTACAATTTCTTGGGGAGGTGGGGGGGGGGGAAGAAGGCCTCCTAGTGGAAGCTCAGGAATCCCAGGGACCTCCACTTGGCAGTGCTCAGGGACCACTCCGGTGGTGCTTGGGGGTAACAGGTAGGTGCTGGGGATTACACCAGGTCACCCACATGCAAAGCAAGCGCCTAGTGCACTGGACTATCTCTCTAGCCCAGATACAAGCTCCTTTAAGCTGAACTGCAACTCTGCATCAGGTGCAGTGCAGAGCGGTAATTTACCTATGAAGAAACATGTGAAAACAAAGTGGTAGACAATAAGAAGAAGAATCTTACATTTTGTCTAAGCCCATGACTTCATAGGAGAATTGCCAGGAACTTTAAATGTCCTTTAGGGCCAGGTTGTACTATGACCTGAGTATATCAAAATATCTAGGGGTTCTGGGGGCTAAAAAAAATATTCTCAAGTGAATTTTATCATACAACTGAAAGATAAGAAATTTTGCTTCAAGGAGTATTCATTTACTTGAGAGAAAAATGATTATCTGTACCTGTTCTTTCTCTTGACTTAAATGTGTCTATGCTTTCTTTTTTCAATTTGGAAAATTAGCGAACACGTCATTTAATTAATAAATCCGAAGTGGTTTCTTTGTTGGAGCAGAAAGGAGTTACAGTGTTTCAAAATGAAGAGAATTTCTTTCTTCAAAATAAAGAGAATTTTTTTTTTTTTTTTTGCTTTTTTGGGTCACACCCAGCGATGCTCGGGAGTTACTCCTGGCTCTGCACTCAGGAATTACTCCTGGCAATGCTTGGGGGACCATATGGGATGCTGGGAATCGAACCAGGGTCGGCCACGTGCAAGGAAAATGCCCTATCGCTCCAGCCCCATGAAAAGAATTTCTTCATTATTGTCTCCCAAATGAATTCTAGTGGCTAAGAATCCCTTTTGTCACTAAAGAGAAAGTGACTTTAACTTGGAGAACTCTTCTAAAGGGAGTGACTTCCTGATAACAGAAGGAACTGGGCGTCTAACCAGGAAAGGCTGGTTGCCTTTATCAGGACAGGCAAGGAATGAGCCTGCCAACCTTTCAGAAGACTCCCAAGTGAGCGTTAATTTGGTTAATTTGCCCTCTGCTGGCAAGTTCTGAGAAAACATCAGCCACCGGAGAAGATGCCTCTAATTAGTGGGCAACGGACATACTTGTACAAACATGATTTTACAGTCAACCTAGAGAATGTAAAGGGTCCATTTTAAATGATCTCTTTTAAAACAAAGCTATCCCAAACTGGCCAGAGCTTATCCCACTTCCAGAATGTGTTGTTGTTGTGTTTTGGGGACACATAACCCAACTTGGTGTTGGGATTTGAAACTGCAACTTCCCCTACGCAAAGTATAAAATCAGCCCTTTGAGGCATCTCCCTGGACCTCAGCACTAAAGTCTGATGATTAATACTTAATGTCACAACCTGATGTCATATAACAGAGGGAGGGGTATAAGAATGTTTTCCTTAGACATTTAAGCAATGGCCAACAGTCACTGTCAACATTTTGGGGGACCTCCCACGTGGTGCTCGAGACCCAGGAGTTCCTGATGATTTTTAGCCAACTGGGCCAGAGGTTCAATGTGTGGATTTGACAGCATGGAGCTGGGAGCCAAGCTGGACTCAGCTGCATGAAAGTACAGGCCTGAACTTACAATCTCCTCATCCCCCCCATGATCATTTTTATATGGGAAAGAGCAACTTGACCCTGAGGGAAAAAGTGGTTCATTGTTCTTCTGCCCAGATCCACGTGACGCATGTTACCACACACTTGAGAGTTTTACAAGAAATGGTAAAGAATAGTTCTGGAGGCCTGAGAAATGTGCTGAGTCAAAGTTCAGGGGCAACTCCTGACAAAACATTTTCCAGCTAGAATTCACAGTGGTGACCCAAAGTCACCTGCTGAGGTCACCCCCTCCAAATGCTTTTGTTGGTTTCTAAACTGTTTTCAAATTCCAATCTACAAACCGGACTATACAGCAGCATGAGCCAGAAAGGCTCCCTTCTTCACAGATACTTTTTACTCCGAATCTCAGTTTTGGTCAGGCTTCCCTTCCCCCCAACACCCAACAGCGCGCATACTTTCACATTGAACTAATCAGAACCGAAACTAATGAAGCAGTGAGAGAGTAAAGGCAGCTGCGCTCAGGGCTGCCCGGTGATAAGGATTAATACCTTAATAGTCTCGCCATGTTCACTCTATAATCCTGCTCTTCCCCTTCAACTGGTCCTGTAACCCCAGGTGAGTAGATGAGAACAGGGAACAGTATGTTCATCACAAAGGACATGGCTTGGTGAACAAACCACATCTCACAAAATGCCTCTCCAAAGTCTGCATCCTCACAGAATAACTACTGGATAAGAAACAGTTCCATTGTTTCTGTCTACCCAGGAGTATCGAGTCGGGCCATCCCCTGACACTCATTAACCATTCATGGAAGTTTTTCTGAAGGGCTAGTGAAGTCTATTGGAATCCTGGTGCTCCTGTTTCACTTTCTGATCTGGTTTAAAAGGAAAGACTTTAAATGGAACATAAATGCACGCTAGTGGAAGTTAAAAAACGGAACTGAAAATGAGATTTTCTGTTGTCGTAGTTAAGCATTTTCCTTAGCTGCAGCAAATCTTAGAAATTCTCACATATAAAGGCAGCTATTTTTTTGGTTTGGTTTGGTTTGGGGGTCACGCCTGTTGGTGCTCAGGGCTTACTTCCAATCTCAAAGATCACTCCTCGCAGGGTTCAGGGGATCATATGTGGTGCCAGGGATCAAATCAGGGTCGGCCTCCTATAAGGCAAATGCCCTCCTATAAGGCAAATCGCAGCTGTACGATCACTCCTGCCCCTAAAACAAGGGCATTGTGCATGGCACTACTAAGAAAATAGAAGTTGCATCATTTCTACTATTGGCATGTAGAAATAAAAAGCAAATGGAGACTTTCTCAAAAGCCCTCGAAAGTCTTGGAATCCAAACAGTAATGTTTATTTACCCTAACTCTATTTCTTATGTTGTAGCTAAGTTTAAAAAATAACTTTGCGATTCACTTAAAAGTATCTGTGACGTCGATTTCACAGCCATCTCCCTTTATCCCATTTTTATTTATTTTTATTTATTTATTTTTCTAATTTAATTTTTATTGATTCACCATGTGGAAAGTTACAAAGCTTTCATGCTTAAGTCTCAGTTACATAATGCTCGAACATCCATCCCTTCACATATTTCACCACCAAAAACCATGGTGAACCTTCCTCCCACCCTCCAGCCCCCCCACCCTGCCTGTGTAGCTGTTTATCCCATTTTTAAAGGAAAGGGGCACTTACCTTTGGCGACACTGGCATCCTTGGGTTATTGGCTGTTGCTGAAAATCCAGGGCTAGTTCCTGAACTATCAAATCTCCTCAAATCATCCCTGGAGTCAGCAATCTGTAAGATACCGCACTCATCAGGTCATGTTTACACACTATGTGACATGTTCAAGGCAGAGCTAAGAGTCATTGTAGAAAGCTCATAGCAGGAGTTTTATCTTTTTATTTTCCCCAAAGAATACACCCTCATATCCTGTCCTGGCATTTGGAAGCCCCATGAATGAGTTTCTAAGGAAAGAGCATTTAGTAACCATTTAGTAAAGTTAAAAGACAACAGTCAGATCAGCCCAATAGGAAGAAAAAAATTTCACCTGGCAACAAAGAATATAAAATTGGCAAGGCTTTCATCATCACCTCATTTTTTTCAGTGGATAAGGATTTCATTTCCAGCAAGGTTAAGGAAGATTGTTAATCCTGCATTGTCCAAGAGATCAGGACTGTTCACGTATAATAACTACCTTCTTGTGCTCCCTTCAAGTGAAAGAAGCATTTATGAAGGATGTCTGGTTGAACTTGATGTAGATATCAGAGTGCCAAAACAGGTTGAACTTGATGCTGTTAATTTAATTTTTTTTTTCCCTTGGCTTTTTGGGTCACACCCAGTGACACTCAGGGATAACTCCTGGTTCTGCCCTCAGGAATAACTCCTGTCAGTGCTTGGGGGACCATAAAGGATGCCGGGGATTGAATGCAGGTTGGCCTTGTGCAAGGCAAATGCCCTACCCGATATACTATTCACTCTGGCCCCAATGTTGTTCATTGGAGATTTGGGGTTTCTAATTTCCACATCTGGATCTCAAATTTTACTGCTTACATATGACTATCTTCAGTATGCAGGTCAATTTTGTAAAAAACAAACAAAATGTTGGTTCTTGGTCTAAAACATTAGTCCTTCGATGCTCTCTTACTGATAATTTACTTACCCTAGTAAAGATATGAATAACTGGAGGAACCTAAGGAAACTTAAGATTCACACAAAGGTTGCTAGAAGTGTTTGTTATGATGTGTTAATGCAATCAACACCTAATTTTAACTTCAGGACCTTCAGAGGAGTTGGGAAGTACAAACTGTATAAAATAGAATTTCCTTATTTTGGAAGTGATATTTTGCGAAAACTGAATTTTCTTACAAGGTCAGGAACTCAGAGCACTAATCATACTATTCAGCACGGGATTTCTTATTTGATACTATAGCTCTAATATGTCACTCTGCTTTTGGGTGGAACCATCCAATGCCTTCACCCTTGGCATCACTTACCTTGCTTATGTCAGATTCTGATTTGCTGGAGCACATACTCTGAAGTTCTTTAACAAGGTCCATTTCATCATCGGAACACAGAGAGAGTCTTTGATCCAATGTCAATGATAAGTCATTTTCTATAGACCTAGCACAAGATTTAAAGAGATTTTTTTTTTCTAATAAGAGCATCCATCCAGTTCCAAAAATGGACATATAGACACTGTGCCTTTTGTGGATTGTGGGTTTGGATAGGTAGAGCATTTTGGTTTAAAATAGTTACACAAGGAAGAAATTCCAGTACTAAGGTAATAAAACCACACTAGATTTTATTTATAATGTCCACTCACTATTCTCCATAGGATACAATTTTATTTCACAAAAAATATCTGCAGAGTCAGAGAGATAGTACAGCAGGTAGGATGCTTGCCTTGCATGTGGCCAACCCAATTCAATCCCCAGCATCCCACAGGGTTCCCCTGAGCCCAGCAGGAGTGATCCCTGAAGAAGGCAGAGCCAGGAGTAAGCCCTGAGCACAACCAGATATGGCCTCCAAAATAAATAAAATCTGCTTTGGCTCACAACAAACCAATCTCCTTATTCCCTCCAGCCTCCTTTTTCTAGAGAAAGCTAAGGCACTATACCACTCACCCATATCAGCAGTATAAAACGCAGCATAAAACGCAGACTCAGCATCACTGAAAACACGAGATCTAAGCAGCAATCACTGGAACTTTGTAATGTGTCTATCAAGCTAACAGGTGGGAGATGGGCGTGGTTGTGGCTGGAGGTAGGGATGGAATACGGGTACACTGGTGGAGGGAAGCGGACTCTGGTGGTGTTAAATATGATACGTCTAAAACTCAACTATATCAATAAATTTGCAACTCAGAGTTCTCTAATGAAAATTTTTTTTAAAAAAAATTAAAAAAGCTAAGACACTATTGTAGTACATGGGGAGAGGCAGTGTATAAAAAAGAGCAGATGCAAATTTCAAACCTGGCTTGACCACATTCTTATGGCAAAAAGGGCACAGATAATGTTTCCTTTTTTTTTTTTCTTAAATGTAGGAGTACTGCTAAAATGTTTCCTTTTTATCCTCTCTAATACAACAGTTCTTGGGTTCCCTGCTCTGTAATGGGTTTATTAAACCTGCATCAGAGGATCAGCAGGAGACTTAAAGATTGTTCTATAGAATGAAAATTGCAGTGAACTGGAAACAAGCATGCGGTATGGTTCCTTTTATTCTCTATCTCTCTCTCTTTCTCTCTCTCTCTCCCTCTCTCCCTCCCTTCTCCTCCTCTCCCCCCTCTCCCTCTCCCTCTCCCTCTCCCTCCCTCTCTCCCTCCCTCATTCCTCTTCTCCCTTTCCCTCTCCCCCTCTCCCTCCCCCCCCCTCTCTCTCTCTCTCTGCAGAGGGGTTACTCCTGGCTCTGCACTCAGGAATTACTCCTCTTGATGCTCAGGGGACCATATGGGATGCATCAAACTTGGGTCTGCCATGTGCAAGGCAAATGCCCTACTCGCTGTGCTATTGCTCCAGCCCCACCCTCTCTCTCTCTCTCTCTCTCTCTCTCTCTCTCTCTCTTCACCTTCTCTGCAGACACTGTCCTAAATATTACCTGCCATGCTATAGGGCATACAATTTTTGGATCTACAGTAGGAACCTATGTACTAATCTAAATATTAACATCATTTATATATATATATCTTATGTTTCATATGTACTTTATATATACCCCTTATACTTCAGAATTGGAAAAGCTGAAGTAATATGCAATTCTCTAAGGGAAACATAAAAAAAAGAATGAAATGATCACTGGAAACAGGTAGCACTTAAAGGAGCACCATCATCACAGTGCCCTTCCATGAGCAGGGCTGGGAGTGCTCCCCTGGCCAGCCATCTGGAACCTCTGTTCATGAATGCCAGAATTCACCATGTATTACCCTGATGTATTTTATTCCATTTGATTAAAAAAAATAACAATAGTCCTATTCTTATTTAAAAATAAAGTAAAACAGAATTTAAATTAAGCTTAGGGAAATATCTGTGAATTTCATTCACTGAATTTTAGTTTATTACCCACATTCCACATTTGAATGACCTCCCCACATATATATATATATATATATATATATATATATATATATATATATATTATTTTCGGGCCACACTTGGCTTGGGGGTTGGTCCAGCATGTAAAACATACACTCCAGCCTTTGAATAATCTCTGTGGGTCCTTACATTGTTTTTGTAAAAATGAGATTAACAGCCTAATAGTTGCAAAAGCTCATAATGAAAATGTGTATGAGTTCTAGAAGTTAGATTTAAAAGTGGAACTTACTTTTGTTTTGACAGTGAAATATTCCTGTTACAATTCAGCTGTGAGATGGTCTTATTTTTGATGCCTGTTTAAAGAAAAATATAAATCATTTCAACAGAACCAACCATCCTCTCTTTGCATCTAGATATCTGTATTGAAAAGAAATATTCTGCTTTTGGATTCAGTCCAGCTTCTTAGTTTTCCTCGGGGCAGGCTTCCTCAGAATGTTCTAGCTCAGGAATATAGAGAAACAACACCTTATAGTCTATTAATGACTGAAGTCAATATCTGAGGCTCAATTCAGGATTTTGTCTTAATCAGTGGTACCTCTTCTCACTAGTCAAGCACTTTATGTAATTCAGTTTTTGTCCTTAAGTACCTTAACATAGTGTTGAACTCATTCCTTGGTATCTGCTCCAAGTACACAAAAACATGCATTCAGAAAGACACCTGCGCTCCACAACTACATTCATTGCAGCATTATTTACAACAGCTGAGATCTGGACGTGACCAAGTGCCCGAGGACAGAAGGATGGAAAGTAATTGTGGCATAACTTGCCAGTGGAATACTACTCAGCTCAAAGGAAGGATGAAATCTTGCAGTAAACACTTGGATGGAAGTGCAGAGAGTCACACTGAGTGAAGTGAGTCAGAGGCAGAAAGACACATGCTGGATGATCTCACTCACACAGTAAGGTTACAGACAGCAGCCAGTGCAAAGCAGGTAGTAGAGTTTGCCGACAGAACTGACTCAGCTAGTATATTGGGGATAAGGGACCTAGAGACAATGACACTTGTAGGGTGGGTGTCTGTAATGATACTCTATGTCCAAAACATCAATCTCAATACTACTGTAAATCATATTGCTTTAATTTTTTTTTTTAAATTTGATCTTGTTTGCCTTAACTATTACTGACCATGCAGAGTGTCTTGTCCAAGAGCCTGGCTGTCTTCCCTGGGGCCCCTCGGAGGGTAAGCTCCAGCTTTCCTTCCCGCTCTGAGCAGAGCTCCTGTGGCTGAAGACCTCCGGAGCCTAGCCACAGCCATGCTCAAGGCCCCTCTCCACATGTTCGGACAAACCTCACGCATGAAGGTACTGGCAGAGGAACCCAGGTGTGTGGGACCCGGGGCTGAGATCTCTAAGCCTGCTCAGATCGGGACTGGGCCTCTTCCGTCCAGATTTTCCATATTCCAGTAGCTAAGTGGTTACACTCAGGGACTGCCCCGGCGCTGTGTAATCCCACCAACGGCCAACATCCAGAGACTTAAAACCAAGCTCCTGGAAGCGGCCGCATGACATCTTATAGCCTACTTCTTCCTCTTGGACAACCTGGCAAGCTACCGAGAGTTTCCGGCCCACATGGGAGAGCCTTGCAAACTCCTTGTGGTGTATTCATATGTCAAAACCAGTAACAATGCTGGATCTCATTCCGGACCCTGAAAGAGCCTCCAATGCGGCATCATTGGGAAGGACGAGTAAAGAGAGGCTTCTAAAATCTCAGGGCTAGGACAAATGGAGACAGTACTGAGACTGCTCGAGAAATTCGATGATCAACGGGATGATGATGATGATGATGATGATGATGATGATGATGATGATTACTGACCACACAGTTCGTATTATTTTTTGAAGGATGGGTCCTTATAATGTTTTACAGTATGACTGACACTATTAGTGTACCTGGAGAAGCTTAACCTTTATTTGGCATTTTACAGAAATTAACAGTTTGCACAATTAAGCCGACTGTGCTCTCTACCTCAAGGGGCCCAGAGTGCAGTGGCTGCACACTGTAGGCAGTGTCCTGTGGAGTGGATACTGCCTGTGGCATGTGGAAGTTGTTCTTTTTTTTTTTTTGCTTTTTGAGTCAAGCCCAGCGATGCTCAGGGGTTTCTCCGGCTCTGCACTCAGGAATTACTCCTGGCAGTGCTTGGGGGACCATATGGGATGCCAGGGATTGAACCTAGGTCGCCTGCGTACAAGGCAAATGCCCTACCCGCTGTAATATTCTATCGCTCTGGCCCTGTAGGAGCTGCTCTAAGGGACCTTGGAGACAGTCTTTTGCAGTGGCCATTACCATCTCCCTCATGCTGGCCCCAATGTCAGGCTCTAAACAGATATAAAAAGGCTTTTGGGAAGTTCAGGGCATGGTGGCCAGGGCGCACACCTGTGTGGTCATCATCCCCATAGGCACCAAACTGCAGACCAAGGAGCAGGCGACCGAGGCTCCATGCTGAAAGAGCCACATCTCCAGGAAGTGGGGCTTTTGCAAGTTGAATGCAAGTTTGAAGACATGGGGGCTGAAAAAAGCCTCATCCCAGATGGCTGTAGGGTCACATCAATCCCGAGTTGAATCGTGGGCCTCTGGACAAACAGCAGACATTGTGCTCCCAACAGCCTCCAAGCTGTACCCCCGGCCCCTGCTCCTCACCCTGGCATTCAACCACTCCATCCCGCCCGCGACAATAAATCCTGCTTCTGAACAACAATAACAACAAAGTCAGTTTGTATTGCTTGCAAAATGTACTGATCACCTTAGTTATCTATATACATAAATGCATAGATATATACTGATTATATTGTGAAGTGTAATAAACCACTTCAATAAAATGTCTTGCCATAATACACTCTAAATTGTAAACATTAGTTAAGACACTTGCTTCTGAGAAAATTCCAAAATTCGGTGTGCATTGCTTACTATGAATACTTTCTAAATAATTATTTTAAAGTCACCTGAGTTTAATAGTTTCATTAAAGGCAGACTATTAGAGAGAAAGTGTGCCCTTACTTTAGTAATTATTTTCTCAAAGCACTCATTATATATAAGAGCAGAGGCCAGGGCCAGCCCATCAGAAGCCTGTGACTGGAAATCAGCTATTCTGTCTTAGGTCGGGAAAGAAGACTGAATTTACCAAATTTTGTAATCATCCATAGGGATAAAAAGAGGTATCTAATGTTGGTACTTACTGTTTATAACCTGTTTTAAAGTGAGGCAAGACAGCAGTTCATTCATTCATGTAGCCACTGGCCTATAAATTCCACTTTGTAAAAATCAGACTTTATTAAAAAACCATTCAAGTCAGTATAAACTATGCTTGCCTGCAATTTTAATAGTCTCTTAGGTAGTTTTCTTTATCCAAAAATATAAGATTTATATCAGACAGCTCTAAAACTATGAAATAATTAAAAATATGTATGATACTTTAGAATTTGGATCTAAGTTCTGGAGAGCCCAGCAAGCTACCAAGAGTATCCCGTCCGCAAGGCAGAACCTGGCAAACTACCTGTGGAGTATTTGATGCCAAAAAGAGTAAGAAGTCTCACAATGGAGACATTACTGTTGCCTGCTTGAGCAAATCGATGAGCAACAGAATGACAGTGCTACAGTGCTACATGATATTTTAAGATGAATCCTGGGTTTCTTATTCTTTTAATTAGCAAACCATCTGCTTACAAAGTTAATACAAAATTATCAAAAAAAACCCAAAAAACCCTGCATGCTGGAGAGGGGTTCCTGAATATCTAAAAACACATATATTAAAAATGAAGAATTTTTTCTTTCATACTCAAATACAAATTTCCTTCAGAAGGGACATTTATAATTTGTAATACTGATAATCCCACCTGCACGGCAGAACCTGGCAAGCTACACGTGGTGTATTTGATATGCCAAACACAGTAACAAGAAGTCTCACAGTGGAGACGTAACTGGTGCCCATTCGAGCAAATCGATGAACAACGGGACAACAGTGTTACAGTGCTACAATACTGATAATCATTCTATTATTAAAACTAAAAGACATAGAAAGATGTGTTTTATCCTCTTTGTTAGAAAGAAGAAATGCTTTTTATTTACGATGTCCCATTAAATAGACTCTTGAATGATTCTTACATTCTAAACTTAGTGAGGGCAGAGCCTTTTCATTTTCACTGTTCTGTTTCTAATGCATAGACTAGAGCCTGAAACATAGCATACACTCAAAGCAAATACACGAAAGAGATTCAACTATCATATATACTTTGAAATATTAAGTTTGAATAGTTTGGAAAATGAAAAAGTGCCCTGAGGCTAGTATGACAATAATAGTTAGAAATGGTGACACTGGATAAGAACTGAGTATTGAAAGTAGATAAGGCATCACGAATCACGAATCACGAAATCCCCGTTAATTGTTGATTTCTCGAGCGTCTCAGTAACCTCTCCATTCATCCTATCCCTGAGATTTTAGAAGCCTCTCTCCACTCGGCCTTCCCAATGATGCCGATGCCGCATTGGACGCTCTTTCAGGGTCAGGGGAATGAGATCCAGCTTGCTACTGGCTTTGCATATGAATACACCATGGGAAGCTTGCGAGGCTCTCCCATGTGGGCAGGAAACTCTCAGAAGCTTGCCAGTTTCTCCCAGAGGGAGAAGTAGGCAACAAGATATGGCTTCTGGGAGCTTGCTTTTAAGTCTCTGGGTGCTGACCATTGATGGAATTACACACATCTGGGTTCCTCTGCCAGTACCTTCATGCGTGAGGCCTGTCCGAATGTGTGGAGAGGGGCCTTGAGCATGGCTGTAGCTAGGTTCCGGTGGTCTTCGGCCGCCGGGAGCTCTGCTCGGGGTGGGGAGGGAAGCTGGAGCCCATCCCCTCCGAGGCGGCCCGGGGAAGATAGCTAGGTGTGCGGGCAAGAGACTCTCTGCAATGCTTTCTTCTGGGAGCTTGCTTTTAAGTCATGTTCGGACAGGCCTCACGCATGAAGGTACCGGCAGAGGAACCCAGGTACGTGTAATTCTATCAACGGTCAGCACCCAGAGATAAAGAATATGCATGATAACCTTTCAGTATCTGTATTGAAATCCATAATGGGCCAAAAGGAGATTGGGGAGGGGGGAGGAGAAGGAGGGAGAGAGGGAGGAAGGGACAGAGGGGGACAGAGAGATAGAGAGAGAGGGGGGGAGAAGAGGAGAGAGAGAGGAGGGAGGAGGAGGAGAGAGAGAGATAGAGAAAGAGACAGAGGGAGAGGGAGAGGGAGACGGAGAGGGAGAGAGAGAGAGAGAGAGAGAGAGAGAGAGAGAGAGAGAGAGAGAGAGAGAGAGAGAGAGAGAGAGAGAGAGAGAACGAGAACCTGACAGACTCAGGCTGGGAGGGGGGCAGTTGGGGGGTCATGGGAGGGAAACTGGGGACACTGGTGGTGGGAAATGTACACTGGTGGAGGGATGGGTGTTGGAACACTGTATGACTGAAACCCAATCATGAACAGCTTTGCAATGGGCTCTCTCAAGTTGCTTTGTTTAAAAAAGGAAAAAGAAAATGTGCCCTGAAATACTCAGAATTTTGTTGACTGCATCACGCTACACAGAAAAGCACATTTACATTCGGGAAGGAGATAGTGAGTCCTTGGCAGCACGCCTGGCTCCTTACCTTCCTGGCTCACGGCAGGCTTGTTCCAGATGGGGGAAGAGAAGCGCTCAGACTTCCTGCGAGGACTTGTGCTCACCTTTCTCCACGCACCACTCTCTGCTCTCTTCTTGCTACAGTTGTTGTAACTGGAGACCATGGATAAAGGGAAACTTCCTCCCCTGAAATCGGCTGTATGCTGGTCCAGCTCTGAAACAACACAAACCACATGCTGACAGGAGGAAAGCAGTGCTGCAGTTTCACAGATTCAGCCAAAAACACAAAAGCAAAGTAGCACACATTTTACTGGAAAGTCTGGAATCGAAACACGCGTCAACAACAAAAAAATGAAAACACACACACACACAATCTAGAGCGAAAACACACACACACACACACACACACACACACACACAACCCCTCCCCCCCCAATCTAGAGCTGTGCTGTGGAGAGCACATTACTGCTATCCATTAACGTTGAAAGTATCTCTCCAGTTACAAACGTGCTGGCTGGAGTGATAGGACAGCGGGTAGGGCTGATCCGGGTTCAATTCCTCCATCCTTCTCGGAGAGCCTGGTGAGCTACCGAGAGTATCCCGCCCACATGGCAGAGCCTGGGAAGCTACAAGTGACGTATTCAATATGCCCAGAACAGTAACAGCAAGTCTCACAATGGAGACGTTACTGGTGCCTGCTCGAGCAAATCGATAAGTAATCGGATGACAGTGTTACAGTGATACAAACATGTGCTACAGGAAGGTGTGACATTCTTCTCCTTCCAGAAGGAACTTACACACCTGCCCTCTGAAGGGGACAGCCATGCAGAACAGCTTTATTGAGCAGGATGCTGAGGGCGGCTTTAACCACAGCCTGCTGTCCTTGATTGGGGTGTTTTTTGGCAGCTATTTGCCCAAGACCAGGCTGTCTTTTCACAGAGGCTCTTGATAATATTGCTTCTTGCACTCTGGGAGTGATCACGGCATTCCACAGTTGAGACATCCACCTGGCAAGAAAGGAGTGGATTCACACTTGAGAGCAAGTTCTTCTGAGAATTACATAAGAGGCTACAAAAGACAGATTTGAAGATCAGGGCCAGAAACCAGAAATATTTCTAAAGCTGTTATCTTGCCCAGTAAGAAGTAAAATTTCCTGATATTGAAGTAGTTTAGTTTGATTTTTTTGTTTCAAACATATGATACATTTCAAATAAAACTGTGTGATATCTCTCCCTTTCTAAAATTCCTGAGAAAATTCCAGGCTTGAGTACAGAATGAATTTGAATAATGAATAATTATATGGAAAGGAAAATCAATTCACCAACTGAAGAAGTCAGGAGAAAAGAGTCCCCGAGTGTAGCTAGCAAGCTTGAAGTCATTTGCCATGTTCCTTTAGGACAGGCACACATTTTATCTGTTCATATTTCTGAAACTGGGATAGATCTAACAGTACATGGCAAGTAAATATGCCTGCCTGAGGCAAGGGCTCAATAATGATGTGTGGACCTTGGCTGGACAGAGAGCTAAAGAATTCAACCAGCCTCTGCCTTAGGTGGATTCTGCATTAAGAGATGAAGCAATGGGACCTGAGTCCATGATTGGAGCATCTGATGCCAATTAAAATTCCTTCTAAAAGACTACATATTTATTAATATCTTCTTCAAAAAGAAGATACTAGTAAATGTATTTGCTGCAGCATTCCACAATGGATATGATGATCAAAGATATTTCTCCTAGGAAAACTTTTCAAAGCTTATTTGCTACTGGCATACACCTTTCAGGAAATATTAAAACTACTGCACATTCTACACTGGCAATGCCTATCCCTACTCCAACTAGGGGTATAAATCCCTTTTCTGGACTCAGGGGTATAAATCCCTTTTCTGGACTCTATGGGATTCACTCCTGTCTCTTTCCTGCCTCCTAAATACAACTTACTAGAAAAACAACAAAAATAAAAATAGCAGCTTCTTACTATAGCCATTGAGAAATAATTCCTTATGCATATGGATCTATCTTATTCTAGCTTTAGTTCTGGGCGATCATTTCAAGCATGTTAGTACAGAAAAAGAGACTTTCGAGGAGAGTGATAGTATCTTCTTTTGGAGCAGAGGGCAGATTTTCTGATCAGGATGATGAAAGTACTGTCTCCCCTAACCCCAGGTAGCTTTGCCAGGCCTTCTGAAAGACTCGGGGTTCCCAAGTTGGGTTTCTGCACTTGAGATAAAACCAGCACCCACCAGGGACTTGAGGAGTGAGAACCACACAGAGATGAGGCTCAGGCTGCAGCCTTGAACCCTGCACCCTGAACCGTTCAGTCTAACATGTAAGCTTGCCAATTCAGTGAAAAGCCTCGCTTCTTACTAAGCGCTACTCCAGAGAGTTAAAGCCAAAGTTGACTTCTAAGAATCATGAGGCTCTGGAGAGTGAGAAAAAGACTTAAATTGATAATCACTGAAGATTCTAGGAAACATATTTCTACAACTGTTGCAAGAAAACGTTGTGCATCTCTAACCTGTTGCTTATTTCTTTCCCCCTGCTAAGCTGCTGGTCTTAAAATAGAGAAGATAAATACACGATCTTGAAGTTCTGCCCCGGATACCAAAAAAATGCAGAATCAAATTTCATAGCAAACTCCAGAATGCCTACTGAACTGGAAAGTGACATTTCCCCCTCACTTTTTAAAATTTCCTTCTGATGTTCTAGGTCGTTAACTGTACTGTATATATGCTTCTTCTCATAAGCGCTGACACAGGAAAGCACAGCCCATATGCCTCATTAATAAAGGAGGCACCTTTTCAAATCATCAACGAGTGTCGAGTTTGCTATCTTGTGTTTGTTTATTGGATTCTTTTGGGGGGGAATGTGGGGGGTGGGCGCAAACCCATGGGGTGCTTGGTGCATCCTGGCCTGATGTTGAGAGTCACACCTGGTGGTGCTTGAGGTATCATGCAGTGTGGATGTCAAATCTAGGGCTCCAACGTGTGTTCTGAGCTCTGAGCCATCTCCTAAGCCCCTATTTATAGGATTCGTCCAAATTTCTCACATGGGCTCTACCCTGTCAGCTGCTGTGACTCCCCCGAACACTGTATAAGACCTCAACCTCATACTCAGCAAGAACAGTTTCCTCGGGACATATGGGTCATGGTATGGTCGTCTCTGTCTGAAACACAGAGATCCAGCCCTCCTGCCCTTTCCCATGTCGGGAGGTGGCAAGACGGAACCCCTGGCGCATGCACATTCCCCCCACATCGAAACTGGTGAACATTCTGTTTAAAATAAGCAGATATGGAGAAAGGACACTTACTTCACTGTTGCTTGGGCATGTCCTGGGACTACAGGACAAGACAGGAAATACTTTGGCCCCAGGAGCGCTTCAGGGGTGCCCAAGCGGGCCAGGCAGGAGTTGAGCTGGCGCCAGACAGCCAGAGCCCAGTCGACAATCTTGCACACAGGGTCACAGGGTGACGGCAGCTGACCTCTGAACTGGAGACAGGGAAGGAGATGGGAACGACTGACAACAGGGCTTCCTGTTTCTTACAGTATAAAGATTTTTTTTTTTTGTTTTTTGTTTTGCTTATGTGTTTACTTGAAGCATTTGTTCTGTTTTGCGGCCATATCCAGCAGTGCTCATGGTTTATTCCTGCTTTACACTCAGCAATCACTCCTGGCAGGGCTCAGGGGCCATACATACGGGGTGCTGAGGATCCAACTAGGGTCTGCTGTGTACAAGGTAAATGCCTTAATCCCTGTACTATCTCTCCAGCCCAATAATAAAAAAAAAAAATTAAAATTAACAATTTTAAAAGATTAAAAAAAAAGTGTTGAACTGAAGTTTCCCTTCACCTGAGATAGTTCCTTTTATGCTGTTATACTACTAGGTGTGTCCCTATGACACCAGGACCCAGATGCCTTGATTTTGACATAAAACAAAAGGGTCTGAACAGAGTACAGCACCAAGAAGAGCAAAAAGGAACCTTAAGCTTCAATTCTGGAAATGTGGAAGACCGCCCCCCTAACAAAACCCAACCTCAAGGCCCACTGTTGGTATAGTCCCTGGGCAAACATCGGAATGTTGTAGAATAAGAACAGGCAGTTCTTATTCAGCAAACATTCAGCAAACATGAATGCTCGGGGGTGGTGGGTGGGGGACACACGGTTAAGGGGTGTCACAGGCAAAAGTAGAATAGGAACATGCCAGACTTTTTAAGGGTGCTTGCTGGCTCCCTATGTGACACACTCCAGCTTCTGCTCTTCGAATACTTACTGCATTTCCTGTGTTTACTCACTGTCCTTAACATCTCTGTCAACTTTAATAGCACATGTTGGGAACCAAAGTGAGGGAGGCATTTTGTACTTGAATGAATGAATACCAGCCTGTGGGCTCACTCGGACCAGCAAGTTGAATGCGGCCCCCCAGACTGCTGAGCACCTCCATGGTGGCCCAGATAATCCCCGGCACTGCAGGTCCCACATAGCACTGAACGCCTGGCCTGTCTGGCTAACAACCACCAAGAGGGTTCTGGACCTCCTGAGCACTGCTTGGGAGCCACTCCCTCACCCTACCACCAAGACAGACAGGCAAGAAACAATAGGCGCCAGATGGAATATAGAGAAGAAGGGGCCCTCATTCACTGTTGGCAGGGATATAACCTGGCACAGCTTCTAGGAAAAACAAGGTTTGGAGATATCTCAGAAAACTAAAAATAGGGGCTAGAATGATAGCACAGCGGGCAGGGCATTTGCCTTGCACACGGCCGACCCGGGTTTGATTCCAGGCATCCCATATGGTCCCCTGAGCACCGCCAGGAGTAATTCCTTAGTGTAGAGCCAAGAGTAACCCCTGAACATTGCCGGGTGTGACCCAAAAAAACAAAAACAAAAAAAAAAAAAGAAAAAGAACCCTAAAAATAGAAGTCTATATGATCCAGAGATTCCATTCATTGATATCTATCCCAGGAACACAGAGCAATAATCTGATACCACATAGGCACACTTAGCTGCAAAGCTATTGACAATTCTCTAAATCTGTAAACACTCCCCAATAACAGTTAAGTAGATAAAGAAACTGTCCTATATACACTCAGCTATGAGAAAAAGGGAAATCTTTTTTTTGTTGTTTTGATTTTGGGTCACACCCGGCGATGCACAGGGGTTACTCCTGGCTCTTCACTCAGGAATTACCCCTGGCGGTGCTCAGGGGACCATATGGGATGCTGGGATTAGAACCCAGGTTGGCCGCGTGCAAGGCAAACACCCTACCCACCATGCTATTGCTCCAGCCCCGAGAAAAAGGGAAATCTTGCAGCTAGCTATAATATGGATGGAATTTTAAGGGTGTGACGTTATATGAAATAAATCAAGAGAAAGACAAATAGCAGATGATCTAACTGATATGTGGTATATAAAGAAACAAAACAAGGGAATGGACAGTATGTGGTAAAAACAAACCTTAGACTTGGATGACAGAACTGAATTCACCAAGGGGTATCCACAGGACAGCAAGAGTCCTATAGACAGCGGTAGTGGACATGGCATGGTCATGTCGCACCCCTACACCAATTGTTTATATACTTATGAAGAGTATAGTCTCTAAGCACTGGTATTTCCTGGGATTTTGCAAATTTTGGCAATTAAATTTAAATAGTAACAATGTTGTTCATTCAAGACTTAAACAGTTGCTGACATGACAGTTCCTACCTTTCTTTGCAGTGGTTGAGGTCAGAAGCTGTAATTTGGTCATACACATGATCACTCATCTAACATAACGTGGGATGAATTTTTTATTATGCTAGGGTTTCCAGGTATGGATTTAAATTAGCAATGGCAGGCATTCACTAAATCACTGAAGCTATTCTCACCAGCTACTACTTCCTCCACCTGCTTCCCCTGAAAGCTATAAATTCACAGACTCCTAACACAATACTCCTCTCACCCGCTGCTGATGCCTGTTTCACTTACTCTTAACACAACAGACAGTTTACTTCAGGAAGTTAGTTGTAAACTTTGATCTCACAAAAGGAGGTAGCTATGGTCTGGGGCAGAGAGCACAAAACCAGTTCTGGTTAATGAAACACCAAAGGGAAGTCTGATGTTTCTGAGAGTTTCAGGAAAAGAAGCTTTTCCTTCCTGATAAGGAGAAGGAGGAGCCAAACACTTCTATCCCTCCTGGCTGGTCCAAAGTCCCAGTGTTCAATAGATCCCCCCCCCCCCACTTGGACATGGGATCTGATTTGATTGAAATACTGAATAGATACCCAAGGGAAGAAAATTCCCTTTTTTCTCCCCTTGCCAGACAGGGGTAGAGAGTGCTTTGTTATTGAAAACAGCAGCTTAAATACATGGTGCTGATACAACAAATATAAAACATAAATACAAATACATATAAATATATATAAATATAAATACAAACATAAAATATAAAATGATACAACAAAGATAAAAATCCTCCCCTGAATGTGGTCTGTGGACCAGCATCAAATAATCAAATCTTATTATAGCTACCTTGATACTCAGCTACTGGTCCAATCTAAGAAAACATATAGCACATTCAACACTTCAATAATTTTGCTATCTGGGAGAATACAGGGTATTTTATTATTTTGAAAAATATCATTAAAAGATCATTCCTTTTGAAAATGTGTCAAAGATAGTATCTTCTCACTTCTCATGTGACTTTTTAAGTAGAATGTACTGTTGTACATCACGTGACAGTGAGACTGGTCCTAGTGGATATATGTTTTAAAACCTACAAGAAAGCCATCCTTTTCCGTATGAAGCCTATTTAAACCCTAATCTAGCTTTTTACAGGACTTAGACTTTGGTGAGATTCTCTGAAAGGAGTTCATAAAAATAGTATAATCTTGGGGCTGGAGCAATAGCATAGCGGGTAGTGCCTTTGCCTTGCACGAGGCTGACCCGAGTTCGATTCCCAGCATCCCATATGGTACCTTGAGCACCACCAGGAGTGATTCCTGAGTGCAGAGCCAGGAGTAACCCCTGTACATTGCCGGGTGTGACCCCCCCCCAAAAAAAAAAGAAAAGAAAGGAAAAAATTAGTATAATCTAGTTGCTTTTATAATTTTGGTAGTCCCATTGTTTATTAATTTGTTCGAGCGGGCACCAGTAATGTCTCCATTGTGAGACTTGTTGTTACTGTTTTTTTGTATATCGAATATGCCATGGGGAGCTTGCCAGGCTCTGCAGTGCAGGCAGGATGCTCTCGGTAGCTTGCCGGGCTCTCCGAGAGGGACTGAGGAATTGAACCCGGGTCGGCTGCATGCAAGGCAAACACCCTACCCGCTGTGTATTGCTCCAGTCACATACTGTTGGTATTATTCAATATTCCAGAAACTATTACAGACTTTATATGGCTGGTGATCTTATTCAACTCTTCAACATCCAAACATATTATCTTTAAAAAAGTTTATAGGGGTAAGGTGTTTCCCTTGCATGCAGCTATCTCTGGTTTGATTCCCAGCATCCTTTATGGCCCCATGAGCACCGCCAGAAGTGATTATTGAGTGCAGAGGCAAGAGTAACTCCTGAACATCATGAGTATGACTCCCAAAGAAAACAAAAGTTAAATTTCTATTATAGTTTTGGTAGCTATCATATATGGTCATAACAGTGTTGGAGTTTATGGTGCTGACACACAAAGTTAATGCACAAGCCCTCTTCCCCCTCACAGCCACACACAGGTGCCCGTGACCTCTCTGATTTAGGCCACAGGACTGTGACAACCATAACTGGTGTCTGTGACACTAGAGCCCCCTCTCCTGGCGAGAGGTGGCAGCTGCAGGGGATTTACCTTATTCACCACTTTCCTCCTTAAGAACCTCTGCAGCAGCCCCTGCATGGGCTCTCCATCCCACCGCAGCTGAACCCAGCGGAAATGCTGCTGCACCAGCAGGTCCGAGCCCTGGAGGCAGGCCTTGGCGATGGTTCCCATCAGAAAGCAGTTCTCATGAAAATAGTAACATTCGGCTGTCCCATTTCCTGAAACAATCCAAAAAGCAAAGGTTCAACAGCAGCAGGCCATGTGGAGAGGCAAATGCAGATTCCAGAAGTATGAGATGCATAGCCCAGCGTCTGGAGCCCAGAAAGTTGAGAGAAATGGCATGGAAGCCAGCCTCTTTTCCGCAGGGTTTTGTTACTTGCATACATACATATGCACGTTAACAGAATTAAATGTATTAATAGCAAATACATCTACATATCTCTCTCTCTACATATATATAGTAGGATATCATTAGTTTGTCCTTTCTGCCTTACCACAGGGAGTCTAGGTTTCTTGGGTTACTCCCATGATAGTGCTCCCCTTCCTCTGAGTTTATCTGTAACCTCTTTCTGTGTGCTCTGCTTCCCCAACTAGTCAGTCATCTTTATCTCCTAATCAGACTCTGTTAACTTGTAAGTATTGCTTTTCTCTTCTCCTCCGTCCTTTGCATAGTTAATTCAGAGTAATGTCCCTTTTGTATAGACACAGGAAGACAGTTAATGCTATGCTTTTGTAGGTTAGGAGTTAACTGACTCCGAATGATACTCACTCCTGGGCATCTGTTCTCTCAATTTAAGCCTCAGTTGCCCTTACTTCCTAGCACCCCAAAAGCAGGGTCCCGATGAGGGGCTGGATGGACCCAGGGCAAGCTGTGAGCTACCCTGGCATCGAAATGGGCCTGGCCAAACTGCCATAATACCTAACTATAAGTTAAGAGCATGGTCATGGACAAATTCTGTCATGATCCCAAAAGAATCAACTAGATTAGGGTCCTGCTAGGGTTAGGAAAGATTAATCTGGCCTGAGCATTGTAAGTCTGAAATCTAGAGTCAGATGTCCCTAGGAGAGCCACCTTACAAACTTAGTGTATCTCTTATTGTGTCCATACAAAATAACTAATATTAAGAAGTAGAATATGTTAATTACTCTGCTAATTAAGTTATTGGACTAAGGAAGGGAGGAAAAAACCCTAAGTGGCATTTTGCCCCTGAGCCTGATCCCCTTACTGCAGGGAATCAGGAAGGGCTTTAATATGTTGATTGTGGTACCAGACCCAGGTGTATGGTTGCTACCCCCAATTTGGGGAGAGAGACTAGAGAGAAACCAAGGTGGTAAATGGGAGCACAGAGAGACTAACAAGGGGGACAGGAGGAAAAGGGAATGAGGGGCCCAGTGAGACTGGAACAGGTGCGTGTGGAGAATGGAATAAATGGCAACTGATTATCAACCAGCCTGGCCCTCGTTTCCTCCTTTGTCCACCCTTGGCATTGGCCCCCCTGGGTGGGGAAGCAGCTCGAGATCACTGAGCACAGGTGACAAGAAGGACACACACACACACACACACACACACACACACACACACACGTGTGTGTGTGTTACTGCCCCCCGGTCGAGCAAATCCAACATCAATGCGATGACAAGTGATGACAAGTGACAAGTGATACATACACACACACATGTATATATGCAAGTAGTGTATGTGTGTGTGTGTGTGTGTGTATTATTTGTTTTTTTACCTCTTTGAAAAGTACATGGGCTTTCAGTGCTGCGATTTTCCAGAGGTGCCAAAAAGTCCCCCAATAACTCTGACAATGAACATTTTTCCAGATTCTCTAAGATAATGATAATTTTCTTGTTGACAGGAGCTTGTTTCACTGGGATCAAACATGCTGTAAGAAAAAAAAAAGAAAAAGGAAATTCCATGATTAAAGACTTCATAAAAATCTATACAATTTCAGAAAACCAAAAATGACTGACCATCAGTGTCAGCAGAAATGTGACACAATAGTCAGAATAGAACAAAGACCCTCTAAGGCTTGGCATTATTTAATACAGCTGGGGACACAGTCCTAGTTCCTTCACAGATACCCAACAGAATGAACCCAGATGACACCAAGAATGAGAAGAATACATGGAAATATATTCATACAATGGATATTAAACTAGTGACATCTATAAGCAATGATATGGAGGACAATCCCAAATGACATATTTGTAAGTAAATCCCAAAAGAATGTGCATAAAAATTTTTCATTGTGTAGAGTTAAAACACAGGAAACATTAAATAGAAAACTTTGAAATGTACAGAGTGTGGACCAGAGCAATAGGACACAGTAGGTAGGGTGCTTGCTTTGCATGTGGCAGGCCTGGGTTCGATCTCCCTGGCACCACATTGGTGCCCTGTGCCTGCCAGGAATGATCTCTGAGCACAGAGCCAAGAGTAAAATTTGAGCAACACCAGATGTGGCCCCCAAACAAAAGCAAATACAAAGAAATATATAGGGTTAATAAAACTAAAGAGAAGCAAAGAAAAAATCTTGACGGAAGATCGACTACAGTGGTCATCTTCGTAAGAAGGGGTTGGTGATTAGTGGGAGGGGCATATGGTATATTCAAGAAGCAAGCAATATTCCATTGCTGAGGTAAGGGATGAATAGTTATTTATATAAAATATTGATTGAAATGGGAAAATAGATCCCACAAAATTGAATTGGAGGTGGAGTGACTGAGAGGGAGGTCCTTGGGAGAGGGAGGTTGGTGATGGGTGTGGTATTAGAATTAAGTGCATGAGAAACCATTATTAACAGAATGATAAACCACAGAATCTCAATTAAAAACTTTAAAAAAATCAACAAATACAGTTGTTGACCTGTGATGGCAGTTTGTATTTATAAAGCAAAGAAGGTCAAAGCCATTAAATAATCTTTAAATTATACATATTAATATTGGTAAAATTATGGGATAGGACTTGAAATAAGCACATTTCCTCCTTTTATTTCATATATATACACACATACATATATATATATACATATATATATGAGACGTTAAACTGATTTGACAAAGGTTTCAGAAACAATGTTCAGGAAGTATTAAAATCTAGGACTTCTGGGTCTGGAAAGATACTATGGATCATAAGGCTCTTTAAACGTGGCAGACACTGTTTTAAGCCCTGGAACCCTATGGTCCTCTGAGAAATACCAAGGGTAATTCCTGAGCATAGAGCAAGGAATAACCCTGAGAACTGCCATTGTTGCCCAAAATTCCAATTAAAAAAAAATAGGACTTCTGTGTCTTATTTTAGTAGACTTTCCATTAAAAGACAATGAAACAACCATGATTATCAACACTAAATGAAAGATGGAAAATAAACATTATTATGTGTAGGGAATGAATATCGGTTGACAAAATGCAACTAAAGGAGTACCTAGTACAATACCTCACGTGCAGTTAACACTGTTGTTAAAACATATATTGCTCTTTCTATACAATGATAAGTTAATAAAAATTTAAAATAACTTTTTAACTTTTAGAGGATTCTATGATGCCCCACTCCCCACTCTTAACCAAATTAATCTCGAGAAAAGAGAGATCAATTACACAAGGGTAATTTCTTCAAGCATTATGGTTTTCTCAGATATTCATGAGAATCTATTATATTCTTTTCTCCTTTTTGCTACGATAGTCACAATTACTTTCAAAAGAACCTTGATCTGTAAATGAATCTCTTTTACTGAAACTAAGGTAGCATTTCTGGATGCTCAGATGTTTTAAAAACTAGAAGACTAGAAACAGTAACAGCTCCTCTTAATTTAGTTGTATTTATAGAGGTTGTTCAGTGTTTGCTGGGCATTGTATCCCTTTTAAAACAACTAATTAATAAAAAGTATTGTGATTCTCAGGGTTTACAAGATAATTCCTAAATTTATTTAGAAATATACAATATTTAGTGCATTAAAATGATAAGAAACAAATTTTTCCTACCTAGTAATAAAAAACAGATGAGGTTCAATGATTTATGTAACTGTTTTTCTGTAATTAAGGACTGAAAGTCTGCAATTTTTCCTTGATTTGTTTTAAATATATGGTTAGGTCAAGTAGCCCTGAAGCTGTTACATTCAGTTAGGATATAAATGCATAAGCATATCTTTGGGGTTTTTTTGCAAACCTTTATACATCAACATATAACTGGATTAAGCAAAACTGTCATTATATATCATATATATCTAATAGAATACAATTTGGATATGGAAAAGGATGAAATCTTGCCATTTGCAACATCATGGATGAACCTAAAGGATATGCTTACTGAAATCAGAGGAATAGTATGATTTCAACAGTATGTGGAAAATAAAATAAACAACAACAATAAAAATACACAGAAGGGAAAAAAAAACCTCAAAGAGTTTATAAGAAGAGTGACCATCAAAAGGAAAGGGGCAAGTGGGATTCTATCAGGTATATTAGCCTAATTATACAGTGGTAAACATGAAACTAGATTTTGGGCACTAAACATAATGTAGTATATACTAAGGATGACTTATGCTGGACAACTAAGGAATATGTTATAAAGTGTTACTTCAGTGAAAAAATGTAGAAATCAAATCATTACAAGTCAGCTGTTCAGAAATTTATTTTGAAAAGCCACTTGACTTTGCTCTGTGCCCTATCATAACCATATCTCACGTCAACTCCTGTACTCTCTAACCTTACCTCTTTCCAACTTCAATCAAAGCAAGCTCTTCTACTAGTTGACTGCCTACGTATGAAAACATTACCTATGTTTGGGCTGTTTCCCACAGGAGACTCACCCATTTATTAAGCAATTAATTAGTGACAATCAATTTGCAAAATGAAATACAAGAATCAAAGAAATGACTCGCTTTCAAGGAGCCCACAATACAACATGTGAGTGTGCAAAAGGTCCAAATAATACTCCAACTGTCTTGATCTGCAGTTAGGTAGTGCACAGAGCAATAAACAAAGTGTACAGCTGCTGTTCACTAAGGGGGGAAGTCACATCCAGAGACACTTGAGGTCACCACAAGGCATTTGAGGAGAGGCTGGTTCTGAAGCTTCCAAAGGGGTAGAGACAAGATTCTTATTCTAATTGGTACTGATAAAACAGTACTTTGCACAGTGCCTGTTGTGTGGTAGGTATAGCGTGGGGACAGGGGCCTGGGATGAGTTTGTGTATTCACTCTACTTCTAGCTAAAAGTTGCAGCATGAATAGAGATATGGTGAGTGGGAAAGCAAAGGTCATATAAATAAAGGAAAAGCAAAGGAAAAATACTGTATTCTGCTGGAGAGCAGACATTTATTAAAGAGAGGTCGGAGAAGTGGAACATGCAGATCAATAATCTAGAAGGTCTCAAAAGGCATCAGTTTCGTTGAATGGGTGATCAGGGCTGGCTGGGAGCAGGAATCACCATGAGCTTTAAATCAGAGTGACATGTGAAGGATGTTCAGGGAGGAGGAGTAGCAGAAAGAGGATTTACAGGAAAGTAAGTGAGCTAGAGAAAAGAGGTTCAAAGTAGAATGGATGGGAATGGATCCCACCATGGGAATGGATCACAAAAGGTCATTGATGCCCAGATGCTACATGATCATGAACTGATTGTGGGACGAGGGTATGAGAGGACCCAGGAGTTCTATGTGGTCCTCACGCCTCTTTATAAAGGAAATACTTGACAATGTTCAAAGAATTCTCCTGTTTGCACATAAAAACCTGCATTTCTGGCTTCTTCCTTAAAATTCCAGGGCCTCATGCCATTGACACTGTGAGCAAGAAGATACTTCTGGAACTGAGAATTAGCCCTCAGAGACATGGGGACAGACTTGCCTCACATTCTGCAGCTGTCTGGATCTGCTTCAGCCCTTCACTGGCTAGTGGGACATAGAAGTTTTTCAAACCCACAAAAAGAGTTCCATGTTTCAAGTCACAAACGGGCTATTTAGGAAGAGAGCTTTGTTTTCTGAAGATGCTCCTCTCAAATGCTGAAAGGGTCACCTATGTATCCTTCACTTCGTATTCACTGCTCCCTGATTTTCAAGCTCTCTGATGCCTGCAGCTCTCAGTCTGCAGCTGCGGTCTACCTGACAAAGTGAGAACTGAACACTGTGGCTTCTCCCTTGGAGATGAAACAAGATTGAAAGTTGAAAAAATAAATCGGGTTTGTTATGTAACTAAGAAGGGACAAGAGAAATCTCAGCACAGGCGAGATCGGTTTTTATCTAATAAATTTAACAAATGTGACTCACTTCTTTATATTTCTCTATCAAGTGAAATGAAACAATTTAATTTTTTCCCATTAAAGTAGTGAAGCTTAAAAAGAATGAGCACACCCACGCTGGCCAGAGGATGAGGAAATGAGACAGCACTCCCACAATAATGGGGGAAAGATAGATTGGCAGAGTTTTTTTCTCTAAAGGAAAAATTGGAAACAGGTATGGAAAGTCTTTGGAAAATATATGCTCTTTGATCTAGCATTTCCTTCGGGGAGTGGGAGGGGAGGGGAGGAGGGGCAGTCATTACCCTAAGAAAAGGCATAGAGGAATATTATGTCCAGCACTGAGCACAGGTGAGGGGTTAAGTCTTACTGGCTCACAGTGTTAAAGGCACAAGTGATGGGTTAAGGCTTAGTGGCCTGCAGTGCTAAGGGCACACAGAAATTGTTCACTATGGGAGTTTTGGGAACAGACTTGATATCTTGTTGCAAGTGCTTTTGTGTTTATGAATCAGGGTGTCAAGAACTGGGCCTACCAGAGTCTCAGTTCATTACGTTGTAGAGCTATTAGTATTATCAGCAGAGAAAACCTCAGTTGCATAGTCAACTTCCACTGGTTTCTCGCCAAAGACTGCCTGGAGAGTCCAGATTCTGGTGGACTCTCCAATCTGAACATGTGCTTTGAGGTTTGTGAAATCTTTAGTCCTTTCCCATGTCTGCCTCTTAATCATATTTATTTGGTTTATAAATTTTATTTAGTGACTATGAATTACAAAGGGACTGGAGTGAAAGCACAGCGGGTAGGGCATTTGCCTTGCACGTGGCCGACCCAGGTTCAATTCCTCTGTCCCTCTCGGAGAGCCTGGCAAGCTACCGAGAATATCCCACCCGCACGGCACAGTCTGGCAAGCTACCCGTGGCATATCTGATATGCCAAAAACAGTAACAACAAGTCTCACAATGGAGATGTTACTGGTGCCCGCTCAAGCAAATTGATGAACAATGGGATGACAGTGCTACAGTGCTATTAATTACAAAGTCATTCACAATTGGGTTTCAGGCATACAGTGTTCCAACACCAATCCTTTCACCATGTCCACTTCTCTCCACTAATGTCCCCAGTTTTCCTAAACTCTCCCTGGTCTGCCTCTATAACAGGCATTTTAAAATAAATTTTTGGCTCTGTGATTTATGGTATTGTTACTGGTAGCATTTCATATGCAATATTTTACCACCTTTAGGAACTGCTGGTGATTCCCCTCTTCCTAAATCTGTCAACAGCTGCCCTAGCCACAAGATACCTTCCATGGTTCAGCTCCAAAAATAAGATACACCCTCATCGATTTGTTCGAGCAGGCATCAGTAACGTCTCTCATTGAGAGACTTACTGTTACTGTTTTTGGCATCCAATATGCACGGGTAGCTTGCCAGGCTCTGTCTCGAGGGCTCGATACTCTCAGTAACTTGCTGGGCTCTCCGAGAGGGGTGGAGGAATTGAACCCGGGAAGATACACCCTAGCCTTAAAAAAAATTTTTTTTTAATGTTCAATTCGACTCATCAATCATGCATTCTGCCACCCCCTTTTTCCTTCTTCCTCTCCCCAGTACTCTCTTTGGCTTTCAGCACTGGGAGTCTAGAGTCTGGTCTACTTCAGCTTTGTATCACACTTGCTAGTCGTGCAACAGCAGGCAGGGGTAGTTTGCTAATTGTAAAACTTGGGGTCTTAGGCTGAGAAACCAAAGACAGAAAATTTATATAGTTGCTATCTTAATACATGTTTAGTTTTGTTCCTGCTACAGCTCTAGAAAGTTACTAAGCCTCTCATGCCTGTTTATTATTTAAAAAAATGGAGATAATGACACAATATGCATAGGGTGCCATGGTTTTTAAATTAATAAATGCATACAGTATGCTCGGCAAAGGGCCATTCAATGGTACACTAAGAAAAGGTTGAGAAAGTTCACTTCAAGTGCAGCGATATGAGGTGCCCTGGTTGTAGAGAATCTGTGAATAATAAAACCCCATCTGCTTTTTATTGTCACTGTGCAATTCTATGAAGCATCAAAGGAATACTATGTAGACCCTCCAGGACATACTATACCTTTGGTAGAAGTTATATGGTTATACACAAACATGATTTACACATAGAAGATGATAAAAATACAGGCTATACAACAAATGCAATTGTATATATGTATTATATATAAATTTTTGACAAATATTCAGAGGGGGCCTCCATTTATATCCCAAAGCTGTTGAATAATTCAAACATTAATTTAAATTTATTCCCAAGCAACGAAGTTTATTTCCTTGAAGAACACACTTTTGGGGAAGGTATGATTAAGTTTGCTGAAAAAAGTCTCACCGCTACTGATAAACAGGTCTACCAGCTGTTCCTTGGAGAAACCAGCATCCACTTCAACTCTCACTATTTCACAGGGGAATCCTGCAGCCATTTGTCTGTGCTGTGATAAGAAAAGAGTGATTAGTTCTCTTCAGTTGAAAAAATTCAAAGAGAAGAAGAGGGCATGCAAACAAAGGCTACCTTCATGCAGAGGGCAAGTTGATGCGCTATGTAGTCTTGTAGGCTTCCTTCAGGGCCGTGAAAAATGACATTATGATATTGTTCAACCTATAAATAAACCCAGACGAGATGAGGTTAATAAACCAACATGAAGGTGAAAAATATTGAGATCAAGTGTAGGTAAGTACAAAAATCCCTTTCTGATCATCCTTTGCATTTCAAAGTATTTAAAATATTTCAGGGATTAATTTAATTCCTTGTGCACTTTAACTATTTCCTTTTAATGTATATTCCATCTCTTACAGGTGCTCTGTAACATTTTTTCAGGGGGAATGAAGGGTTTGGGCCACAGCCAGTGGCGCTTAGGGCTTAATACTGGTTCTGTGCCCCGGGATCACTCCTGATAGGGCTCAGGAGATCATATATGGTTCAACTGAACCTAATTTGACTGCACTGCCCTACCCACTGTACTATCTCTGCAGTCCTATTTTTTTTTCCATTAAGCATACATTATAGATGCTCTTTAAGTGTGAATTTTCTCAATATCTATTTCACTTTCAGTGGTCAAAATAGCAATTAACTTTATGAAGAAATATTTGAGAAATGAAAGGAAAAAAAACATATAAAAGTCACCATTAATGAAAGAAGCTAGAAACTACCACAGTTAGTATGTATATGTTTCCATTTATCTTTTACATTGTACCATTGGTGTGGTTACTATGAACTTTAGAAGAAGGCAGAGCCAGAGAGAGAGTGTAGCGGAGTAGGGATACTGCCTTCCAAGCGGCTGATCCAGGTTCCTGGCAGGTATTATGGTCCCCCAGGCCCACCAGGAGTGATTCCTGAGAGCAGAGATATGAGTAGTCCCTAAGCACTGTGGGTGTGGCCCAAAAACCAAAAATGAAAATAAGAGGAGACACAGGGCAAGTTTTTGTTTTTGTTTTTGAACAGCTGCTGTATATCAGAGAGTATCTTTGTACTGACACTTCACATAAAAGACAACTTGAGAAGTATAAAATTCTTACAGGTTCTCTGTATTTTTCATTTTTAAACCCAGTGATTCAAAGAAATCTGGACAGAAACTGATCATTTTACCATTAACCATTACCATTTACCATTTCATTTACCATTTACCACTTTGTAAAAAGGAAAGTCCGCGACCGAATAACGAAACGGAGTGCCTATATGAGACATATCCTCAGACACCGCTGCCTCTGCATAGCCCTCCCAAACCAAGACCAACTCTTAACTGGGAGGCCTCCCAAGCAGGGCCTGCAATTCTAGAAAAACAGGGCTAACGCATTACTGCAAAGACCACAGAACACGGTACCACTGTGGTGCTGGGGATTGCCCGGGTCAGCCCTGTGGTGGTATGGGGCCTCCAGAACCACCAGAGCATGCTGCTCAGGACCTTCAGGGGTGCTCCTGGGGATGCTCGGGGGAGCAGGTGCTGCTGGGTACCGAACCATACCTAAGCTCTGTACTTTCCCCTGGCCCTGGCCCAGTTATCTATGGGCACTTTCTCTGGCCTGACAGGGGGAGAAGGAGAATATTGCTGCTCTGCAGAAAAAGTAATGAATGAGATTGTACACAGAGGGGACAGACATAGTCCTCACTCCAAAAACTGCGAGGTCCTGTCTTGGCAGCTGGTCCTGAGGTCCTCTAGGTCCTTCTGAAGGATGGAGAGGATATAAGGCTGATTCTCTTAGCAGTATGAAACCTGCTCTTTATTTCCTGGGGTGGGGGTACCAATACTATGTAATAGTATTGATCATCATAGTCAGAAAAGGATGAAAGTGATTCTTTTCCTAAATGCATGATAAGTCCTAAGAAAGTCAGTGAACCTAATGTTTTTTGAAGAGAGAAGATTTTGGGTCACACCCAGCTGTCCTTAGGGCTTATTCCTGGCTCTGTGCTATGGAATCACTCCTGGCAGTGCTCAGGGCACCATATGCAGTACCAGGAATTGCAATAGTGTCTGCTGCCTGCAAGTAAGCACTGGGCACTCTCTCCTGTCGCAGAGCCTAAGATTCTTACTCCTAAAGGAAGCAGAAAAATTGTCTAGCTTCTTGCTCAATAAATACGCCAGCTCCATTTTCTTCTGTTAGTGTCAATTATCACTTTTCAAAAGAACTTTAGTGGGAAATTGTGTGCCAGATCCTGCTAGCCAGGAGCCATTTTCAACTGGAAGTCTTCAACTTTCCAAATTGATCCCAAACCGCTAAGAACTATTGGGTAGAAATTGTCTCACATGAAATAGACTTGCACCAGTGAAAGACATAACAGATTTCCAAGGTTTACTATTATACCCTTGAGATTTTCAATCAGAATTGCTGTTTAATATTGTCTCAATTCTGAAAACAAGAGCGCATCGTTCATAAAAGTCATCCCAGTAAACTATCTAAACTGCCTTAAGATTGATTCTAAAATCATAGAACAGCCAGACAACAAACTTCATACATAAGCTCCCTTCAATTTCAACACCTCATTTATTCTCAGATTGTAGGTTCTTTAAAGATGTGTGCAGGAAGCATCCAGTTTAAAATTGCACTGAAAATGCCAGCTACCAGCAGTTGAGCACTTTGTATTTACATAGTCTAATATACCTTTTCTGCACTGAGATGAAAGATAAATAAGCAAATTATGTATGCACATATAGGGGGAAATGAATGTAAAAAGACTCCTGGATCATTCACATGTTCAAATGTATGTATTCTAGCAGTGCTTAACCCTAAATTTGAGGTTATTATTAATTTTTGATTAATGGCATTTTGTTTGCTCTCATCAAATGCTATGTGTGCTTCTAATTTTAAATTTGAACAAAAATTACTGGCAACTTACTTCTCTTATGAAACTGGCACAAAATGCAAAACCTGTACCAGGAAAATATATTTATCTACTCTAGTATTATTACTATAACACATTTTTCAAATAGCAATGTCTGGGGCAGAAAAAAGATGTACAGGCTATATATTTCCAGCAGAGGGCTCTAAAGATAGGTATTTCCCCCAGGGGTGGGGCAGAGAAGATGGAGAATAAATATTTTAATTGTGTTGAAAAGAGATCTGTTCTTTGAAAATGAAATCATACTTAACTTTTAATATGTGCATTGTAGTCACCAGGATCATCCCCTTAGTACACATTTACAATGTGACATTTTTACTTATTTCTAGAGGGACAGTGGCTTTATTATCACAACTAGTAGCAATCCCTTCTATTCCTGTCTTGTCGTGACCTACTGAGGAAGCTGTTAGCACATGTCTATTAGTGTATTGTGAGACAAATAAATTCTAAGTTAGGTGGAAATAATGACCTCAACAAAGACAACCCATGCCTATGTTTTTCCCCCCTCTACATTTTTTTTTCTGCAGAGCAGAGTTTAGAAAGGAACTGGCAATCTCTCCACTACAGTCACCACGGAACCTGTGATATTTTTCCAACTCGTGGCATTATTTTAACATAATAACGTCAGCTTCTATTTGGAGTTTCACTTGTTAAAGTCTAAGGAAAAAGCTGCTAATGTCTAAAGATGATTTTTAAGTGAGGTTTATGCTGAAATGTTGAACTCAAAAAAGAATTCAAAATAAAAGGTTTTTACTGAGTCAATATAATTGAGAGGCTAAACTGAATGTGCCATGCTTGAGAGCTAGGTCTTTCATTCTGAACTATTCTGACACTCAGTTAAAAACAACTAATTTATTTATGACTTGAGAGCCACTAATGACAGTTTAGGTCAACTCACATAAAATCTCTTTAATCAATATTGGCAAATCCAGTATCATTGATACAAGACTGGAGTTCTTCACATTAGAGATGGTTTTAAAGATTTGCTGAGGTCACTCTTTATAGAATGGGTCTAAAGAACTCTAGGAATTAAAGAACTATCATTTACATGCTGCAAGATACAGAGAAACCAAATCACTTAAAAAAAATTAGCTTAGTGACACTATAAAAGCTAACATCAGACTTGGCTGCTAATTAAAAATAAAAATACGCCCTTGTTTATTAACATACACGTATAAATAATTAGGTATAATAGCTCTTAAAGAAAGAAACTCAGGGCCCAGGGAGATATTATAGGAGTAGGGCATGTCCTGCACATGGGCAACCCCAGTTCCATCCCTGTCACCAGATGGCTTCTGGCGAATCAAAAGTGTGGTCTGGGGATGCCCAACCACCACCAGAGTATAATCCCCAGCACCCCGGGGCCTGAGTTGTACTGAATTCTTAAGCCCTTGCACTGAATCACTTGCCTGGTTGACTGAATATTGCCGAGAATGACTCAAACCCCACTGGGCACCACTTGGTATACCCACCGCCCCTCACGCCCCAAAGCCCTGTGGCACTGGACATAACTACTGGACATAAACAGTTCTATAGCAGTCGGCCTCTAGAACTCATTCTCTTCCAGAACTCCCTCTTCTGGTCGGACACGTGCCACACTGGCCCGTAATCTTCATTTACGGTTGCCAGAGAAGCGAAAGGATCCTTTGGGGTGCGAGCCACCTTTCTCAGTCCAAGGAATGGTATTTCTGGTTACTCCTCCTTGCACTCCTCCTAACACAATAGCATTATAAATACACTATTTCCTTGTGACAGTAGTAAATTTATTTGGGGAATGTATGACAAATAAAGTAGAATCACGGAGTTATGATTTTCTTTTGTTGCAGGGAGAGTTATGTGGTTGGGTTACACGTGGAGGTACACAGGTACCTCCTACTTTCTAGTGGTTCTTGAAACCATATGTGGTAGCCAGGATACCTGGGTCAACTGTATGCAAGGCACGGACATTCTTAACCCCTGTATTATCTCTCTACCCCAGTGATCTATTTCTAATAGTTACAGTCACTGAATTATTAAAATACAAGGTTAAAAATAAGGTAATAAAAATCACAAGATGAATAAAAGTGAGTCAATAAAAATTACACTTTGATAATTATTAGTGATTTAATACCATTAAACCAAATGCTTTCTTATAACCGAAGCATCACAGCTTAAAATTCACTTGCATTTTTTAACAATTCAGCAAATTTTTGAAAAATAAAATTAAAAACAGGACAAAAGACCAGATTTAAAGACTATTTCATGTAATTTTCTGCAAAACTATTCTATTATAATTCTTTAAAAATATCATGCACATAGTGAAAACTGATTATTACTGAAATTCTTCCTTAATAGATAGGTCAATTGCTACTGTAAACTACAATAACATTCATTAAAAAGGAAGACAGGCAGTCTTCTAGGTTTAACTCCTTAGGGTCCACTACTTACTACTAAAGAATATAGGCAATTACTGCATCTAGATTTATCTGTGAAATGCAAGTAACTGGGGTAAGTGCTATCTTATAGAGCAATTAAATGAGCCAATATACACACAATGCTTTAAAGTTTGACATGTACTACTCAATAAAAGCATTTTATAGATATTCAATAATTCAAACACACATCAGTATAATTAAAGTGGTACTGAACAGATATGCCATTTTCTGGCTCATATTCTACCAGTGACTTCCTACAGTATCACCTTTAGAAATCAAAGACCTTGACATAATCCTGCATTATGTCATCACAGACCTCTGTGTATGCTATTTCCCCTCTTTCAAATTTCCATTATTTAGTTCACGAACTTCTATTAACTAGTCACCACACAAAGGCCTTTCTTAACAACTCGATCAAATACTCTCTTCTACCATTCTTTCCACTAACTCTTTATTGCATGTTTCAATTTTTGTAATTAGTGCTGGCCATAACTTTATGTATGCATTTAGATGATGATTATCCGTCTTCCTCACAGGAATGCATTTTATATATAGTTATCACCTAAGTTTCTAAAATACTGCTTACCAGTAGGAAGTGTTCAACAAATTGTAGCCAAACAACTAAATAGAATACAAACATACATAGTATATGGGCTATCTCTTTAGGAAGTTTATGATCTTAATATAGAAAATGGAAGTATTCACAACCATCGTATCGTTGCATGAATCCCTTTCAGTTTTGAAGTACTTGCTAAAATAAACTATTCGTTTTAGGATCTTTGTCATAGGATGTTGTTGGGTGAAGAGGATATATGCCACATCCTCTTCTGTATGCCAATGAAATTGGGGGAAAAAAGTGTGTTAATCCAGCCTCCAGTTTGTTGGTTATTGGTAGTTGATCACTGAAGTCCTATACATTAGGAGACAAGCATAAAGGTAGTTGGATGTTCTGTGTATGTGACTAGCAGACACTTTATTCCACTAACCTGCTCAGCTAAGACTAAGGTATAGTTATAATTCCATTGCATTGATTTTCATTATATTACCTAAACTGGTAAATGAAAATCCTTGAATTAAACCTTGCCTGGTACATAGAAGTTAAGAAGGAAGGAGAAAAAGTGGTAATACCAGTTGATTCTACATAAAGCCTAAGATTCACATTCCTGAAAACAAGTTGGCCAGATGTCTTCAATGTTCATGTAAGCAAGCAATAAAATAGCTCTACTTTCTATTTTTATGTAACTCCAGGCATACTTTGATGCTTTAGAGAGAGGGGAAAATCTAGACCCCTACCCACACACAAAAAGGAGGTCAGACTTAATAGTGTCAGATTTAGAATTCCTCTCCTAAGGTGCAAGGTCTTTGAATGTTTCTATGCCACAGTGGTTGCTTTTACAAAGTGCAGGCCTGACTTTGAGCCTCTCTGGAAGATCATGGAATACTTCTGAATACTTCTTTTCATCAAGAACAAAGACATCAATTCACAGTTAATAGAAACAACTTTTGGAAAGGGTCATGGTCAAACCCAGTTATAGTTTAAAAAGTTTTCTAACTTAAGGCAGCAAGCGAACTGATTGTTTATTTGATGTTTGACATCATTCGTATTAGTTCGAAAGACCTCACACAGAGAGTCACACAATGGGTATCTGGGTCTTGCATAATCCTCTTTCATCATCATTAACTATTTGTCCTTGGGCATAAAATTCTACCATTCTCTGCTATGATATCCTCATTTATTAAATGGAAGATATCCTCTACCTCACAGAAATAGTTTAAGAATTAAATGAGACATATGTGAAAATTTTGCACATGGCCTAATATGGCGTGAGCTCTTGCATTTATCCAGTTTGTGTTCAGAACTTGCTATTTTCTCCTGATACTCATATCCCTGCCCTCTTGTCCTTGAGTAACAGTGGTGTTTAGTAACAGCTGGGATTGCCATGCCAAACGCTATGCATGCTCTCCTGCTAGGTGTAAACACTGTGGTGTGAAATTTGATTAATTGGAGTTAAGTTTCACAGAACCTGCGCAAATCTTCAGAAATGAAAGAACTTACTCATCAGGCCATCTTCCCGGGAGTAGAACTTGGATGTCACTCTTTCTGGACAAGTCCACTCAAGCAACATCCAAAGGAGCAGAGGACTGTCCCAGATCCTGGCTAGTATAATAAGTGCTGCTTGAAAGGAGGCATGTGTGTATCTTTTCAATTTAATGTTTATCTGGGGACTAGGGGCCAAGAAGTAGAATTCCTGGGTCATAGTGGGAGTTCGGCTCAGATTCTTTTGGGAGGATTCCCCATCATGTTAGCTAGATGACATTCTCAACAACAGTCAATGAAGCTCATCACCTCCAGGCCAACAATGACTGTTTTCAGTCTTTCTGCTATTATGCCGTTCTCATTGCTGAGACATTAAGTGCCAATGAACTATAACCATGTTATCTAAACTGTAACAAGAACAACGCAAAGAAACGGAAGAGCACTGAGAGAGTTGCTGTTCAGATCCTTGGAAGGGACCCAGCCCTCTGGCCTCCCTGACTTCCTCACCTCCCGGATTTCGATGTTGGAAAAACATTTGTACCCTGCTTGTTTGAACTACAGCTGTTTGGTTTCTGTCGAGTGGCCAAGTCAACAGCAGCCTAAGGAATGCTAACATATTTACTTCATAAATGATGAAAATTTCTAGCTATTCTGTTCCCTACTGACCAGTTATTGGTGTCAAGCTTTTGTTCAAGAAAGACCACTTCCTCCTGCCCACAATAGCACACCGTGCAAGTCACAGGTACCCCTTTGGGCTTGGACAACTGAACATCTGATGACAGTGGCAGAAATCTTAAACCTAAGTGATGAGTTCTAGATTTCTGGGCCCTCAAGGAGAGGGAAGGTTATGGGATCAGGGACAAGTGGGAGTGGGGGAGGCTCTCGCACTCTTGGAGGACATGACAATAGGTCAGCCCATTTCCCAGTGTCAGACTCCACCGAGCAGCGTCCACCTACCAGCCTGAGGTAGTCCTGCAGCATCTGCAGAGGGATCATGGATGTGTACGTCACACTACAGAGGCAGCCTTCTCGAGGACCTGTGAGGGAAAAGTGCAAAAGGAGAAATTCACTCGTCTTTAAAATACACAATATAAAATAGAGCCTGTCACGAATGATACAATGTGTGAATTGACTTCTCTGGGCAGAGGTGACATCGGGCCAGCTAGTGTGAAAATACTGCAGCACACTGTATGGGTGGGAAACAGCCACTGTCCCTGGCCCTAGAGATGCTCCCAGGCCACTGCCTTAACCTCCTGCCACCAAGAATGAGGCTCCACTTCCCAGCCTCTGCCAGCATCTACTCTGATTGCTGGATTTTACTTTGCATAAGCAATTATTAATAGCAATAGTCCCACTTCTCAGAAGTTTCTGGCCTTCAAGCATGAATGCACAGCCTCACTCGACTCCCTACTCCTTCTAAATTCTGTTACTCTCTAGACCTACCGTGCAAGCACCTTAATCTCTATACTTTCTCTCTCTATATATATATATATATCTTTACACAGCCTTTGTTACTCTCAGTCTGACCTCTGTGTCGTCTTCTGAGTTCTGAGAGAGGCAACCAGAATTGCCGGAAGCAATGATCAGAACAGACATAGCCCCTAGAGTTCAGAAACACTGCTTTTGATTTTTCTTCAAAACACAACTCATTACTTGGGTGTCACAGGAGCAAAACTACAGGATACAACACAAAGCCAAGCAAGCTTAAGACTAGTTCAGATGTTCCTTGACTTATGATTGGGGCAACATCCCATAACACCCTGGGAAATGGAAAAATGTATTTCTTACACAAAACTTACCAAGAGCTATGGTTTAACTTCACCTACTTTCGACATGTACAGAACACTTTCATTAGCCCACAGCTGGGCAAAATGATCTATGACATATCCTATGAAACTGGAAACGGCTTGCATAATTTACCGAATACTGTGCAATTATAGAGTAGGGCTGTCGTCCCCTGTGAGCGTGAGGCTGCCTGGGACCTGTGGCTTGCTGCCACTGCCAAGCATCACAGGAGACTCTCACATGCCAAGAAAAGACCCACAGTCACTAATCAAGGTCTTCTTTCCACTGAACGTGTGTAGTTTCCACACCATCCTAAAGCAGTCAGGCCAGCTTCCTCAGGAAGCGCCCTGGGCCACAATCAAGAAGCAACCAGTCTATACAATCAACAGAGAAGCGGGCAGGCATTCTGGTGAGCAACGCGGCCTGGAAAATGCTCCGGACCCGAATTGGGGCCAACAACACTGGGGAGCCGGAAGGGGGAGGTGCAGCCACAACACCTTCTCCGGATGGAGCCCTGGCGACACTGAGCAGCAACTAACAGGGCTCCGGGATTCGGGACTGGGACACATCCGAGCCGCGCGGCCGCATTTTCTAAAACCTGAAAACATACAATCTTTTAATGGAAAACTAATTATCAAATGCTTCCTTAATAGGGTTATCTTGTTTGGGGGTATAACTCCCACAACAATAGTGAATTTTGTGTTGAAATATGGAACGTAATCAAGGTGAAGAGAAAATGAAGTGAAATTCATCAGTTATATAGTTGGGGTGGGGAGCGGGGGGTATATTTTGGTGGTGGAATATGGGCACTGGTGAAGGGATGGTGTTTGAATACGGTATAAGTGAGACATGAACCTGAGAACTTTGTAACTTTCCACATGGTGATAAAATAAAATTAAAAAAAAAAAAAGCAACCAGTCTACCAGCCTTGTTTGGGAGTAGCTTTACCTGACAAAAGCACAGTGACCTGCTCTGCTTCATTCTTCTTCATCAAGTCCCACGGGGACAGGGGGAAGCTCTGACCTGCTGACCATGGCACATTTCCTAGGCGAAAAAGATTAACAAGAATGTCAAGAGACACACCAGTGCAATTTTTCCTGTAAGGGGCAATGGATGAGTCCTGCCACTCTTCAGAACCCTGAGCTGAGGGGGTGAGAAACAGGCTCGGTAAAGGGTCACGGGTGGTGTTAACTACCTAACGCAATTCTGGGGAAGGTTCAGGTGAAAGCCACACAACTGCAAGCTTTCCTTCAGAGCTTAGGGGAAAGTTGTGAGAGAAACCCTGTGAGCTCAAATGCAATGAAATGCACAGGGTTAGGTCACTAAGAGCAAAGAGGATCCCCGCGGTTCCTGGTTTTGCCAGTGCCTGCCTGATGAAATCTAAGCACTGTGGCAGAGATGACTGCGTATCTTCAGGAAGGACTTGATAACCCTGTGTTCAGTTTTCTGGAAAAATCTCAGGTTCCAGAGGGAAATACAGACAAATGGGTAATGTCAGCTGCTCAGAGTCAGAGCCACAAGCTCGGTGCTGAGGAGAAAGGCTCCTCCTTCCTGGCGGCCCCTTTATTTACAAGTCAACAGAACACTAAGAAAGAAGCTACAAATAAACACAGAGGAATGGGAGCACTGTGACAGGAGTAACCCAATAAACCTAAACTACCTGAAGCTATGTAATCCTACAGGAAGATTCAATTCTTGCCTTGCACAGACGCCTTCTTCAGTTCCTATTCTCAGCATACCACCTGACACTCCCAGAATTGCTCCCTTTCATTTTTTGGTAGACACACCTGGTGCTGCTCAGAAGTCACTCATGGGGGTACTCGGAGGACCATATGAAGGGCCAGGGATTGAACATCATATGGGTGGTTTAAACTAAATGCTAAACACAGTTGACAGCACGCAAGGCAAGCAAGTACTTTAATCCCTATACACGCTTTCCAGCCTCAACTATTCGGATCTTTTAAATTTAGCGTAGGCTTTTTTTTGTTGTTGTTCTTTGGGTCATACTTGGCGATGCACAGGGGTTACTCCTGGCTCTGCACTCAGGAATTACTCCTGGTGGTGTGCAGGGAACCATATGGGAAGCTGGGATTTGAACCCAGGTTGGCCGCGTGCAAGACAAAAGACCTACCTGCTGTGCTATCACTTCAGCACCGCATAGGCTATTAATGTAGTCAAATTGCTGGTGTAACACAGATGAATAAAGTGATAGTTACCCATGGCCCAATGATGACAACTAAACACTAAACCAAGTCCTTTCCCCACAAAACTCAATGACTTTCTAGATCTCCTATGCCAAAACAAGTGTTTCTGAGACTATGATTTTATTTTTTAATTCATTAATTTAATTATTGTGCAATAATTAGAGTAATTTTAAATGAACATGCCAAAGAGCCAACTGTCATTTAAAAAATATGCCTTTAGAACTAATGGCAGTATTTTGCGGTAAATTTGGGTAATGTGAGTGAGCAGAATAAAACACTTTCTGGACAACCTAATTAAGAGCAAGGTGAGGGGCTGGAGCAATAGCACAGCGGGTAGGGCGTTTGCCTTGCACACGGCCGACTTGGGTTCGAATCCCAGCATCCCATATGATCCCCTGAGCACTGCCAGGGGTAATTCCTGAGTGTAGAACCAGGAGTAACCCCTGTGTATCACCGGGTGTGACCCAAAAAGCAAAAAAAAAAAAAGAAAAAGCAGCAAGGTGAACCCCACCCTTTGCTCATCCTTGATGATTCTTCTCCAACACGGTGGTAGTAAAAATGTGCAGGCTTTCTTCTAACACTGACCGAGCTTTGACTCCCTGAATGCTCTGCTGATTGGCAGATGTGTGTGATTTGGGCAGGTTGTCCCATCACCAATTACCTATAAACCCAGCTTGTTGTAAGTCATTGGGGGAAGACTCCTCTTACCCTGGTTTAAGAAGAAAGAAAGTAACTGGGGACAACTAACATCTGTAGAGAACTTAGTATGCGCACCAAGCAGCGAATCTGACAAGTTCTTCAAAGTCTGTTCTAAATAATTAGTTGTGACCCTCACTCAGCCTCCGTGGAGCTTTGCATGACTTTATTAAAGTGCTCCTTTCAGTCTTAACCCTCGCCAGGACTCCTGTGCCGGAGTTGAGGTGTTAAAGGACCACAGCAGTTCTGGCACTGGCTGAGGACATCTCTGGCGCTGTGTTCAGAGCTTGTGCATCAACAAGCAGCTGCACTGTGGTTCTCTCCCTTGCATTTCTCTAGGCGAGCAAGTGCAAGCACAAAGCCTCATCAAGGGCTTTCAGATTCTTTATTCTCTGAGTATTACTGGAGGCATAACAGCATTTTTAGACTAACAGGGAGCATTCTGTAACGGCTGCACTGTGACTACTCAAGTTCTTCCGCACTTGGCAGCTGCCACAAGTGAGGTTTGAATGTGCTTAATCCATGAATTAAGGATCAGTTTATAGAGCCTGTAAACATAAATAAGCCCAGAAAGGCAGCACTCTAGTCTCTGGTGGACTGCTGATACCTAGCATGATGGATCTCACGCTGCTTGCACCGAGGCCGATGCTGGAGTCGGTAGTATCATTAAATGTCATGTCTTCCAGGCTCCGCCATCCATCAGAAGAGATTGCCTGGAAATGATTTGTCAGAGCTTGACTCACTGCTTTTGAAAAATCATCCCATGATGTCTGTTTGCGGATATTTAAAACACATATTGTGTTCTCGCACTCGAAGTCATTTGAACCATAGGTGCTTGGTTGGATTTCACCCACTGAAATCCTAAGGGGTATTTTCAGAGCATCTGTTGAAAGAATGAAAGAATTAAAATGAAAAATAAAAGCTTGATAAGTAAAAACCCCAGCAAAAATAGATAAAATAAGCAAAGGTGAGATGTCTGAATGCAACTTGAAGGGATGCTGCTATATTTCTTTGAAAAAATTAACTGCACATTCTTAAGACTGGAAGAAGTTTTGACTTTTCAACCTCCTCACAGCTTCTTCGCTTAAACCACTTATCTTTCATGTATCTTCAATCTTTTCTGCTTTATCAACTCTTGCCTTTCATTCAGGTTCACAAATTATTTTTAAAAAGTAGGAAACAGAGCCTCCTTTGACCCTAAATTCTTTATTACTGTTTTTCTTCACCTTCACGGATACTGTCGTGATAAGTTACAAGGCAGGCTACTATGGCAGAGGACAGAGGTCTGACTGCTAAGTGTAAAGGACAGTAGCTTCAAAATCAAACAGAGCTGGGCTGACCCTCCAATTAGTCTTCAACAAACTGTGTCTACTTGTTAAATTCCCTTGATAGCATTATATCCCCATTTTATTTTATTTCTTTATCAAATGCATCAAATGAGTACTAGGATGTTATGAACAGTAAATAAAATCCTGTTTGGAATGGAAATGACACAGTCTCTATGACATGGCAAGAACAGTAAATAATTGGTAACTGGTAAACAATGCAGCACATACTCTGCAAGAACTTTTTATGGGCCAGATCAAAATAATCTCAAGAAGTAGAGGACATTCCTGGCATGTACAAGATCCTAAATTTGATCCTAAGTTCTCATGCTCCCCACCCCAGTGTTGCCACTGGTACAAACACCACCCAGTCATCAGAGCTCACCCCTAAATCCTGACCTTGTAAGGCAGGGCTCCTAGTGAAAGAAATATTCTTGGAGCTGGAGCAACAGTACAGTGCATATGGCCAACCCGGGGTGGATCCCTGTTTAGTCCCTAAGCCCCACCAGAAGTGCTCCTTAAGCACAAAGCCAGGAGTAAGTCCTGAGCAGTCCTAGATGTGGCTCAAAAACAAACAAACAAACAAACAAAAAAAAAAAAGAAAAGAAAAGAAAAAAATCTCAATCTCTGATTCCAAGCGAGTGAGGCCACCACTCGGACATGGACGGCATTTCTACTCTCAGAAATGTATTATAAGACTAACTAAGCCTACTTCAAAATCTATCTGCTGAAAACATTGCTATAATCAGTTCAAGCGGGCACCAGTAACGTCTCTCATTGAGAGACTTATTGTTACTCTTTTTGGCATATCTAATACGCACGGGTAACTTGCCAGGCTCTGGCTATAATCAGTAAATCAAATATTTCTTAAATTGTTGAAAAACGTATTCTCTGAAAACCAAGTTAGACAATTTAGAGAAACAGAACAAAGGACTTGGTAAATACATCTATAAAATGTGGATGAGACAACATAAAATCAGAAAAAAAAAAAACTAACACTAGTCATATGCTGCCTGTAGTTTGCCTCCACATGTGTTTAAGTAAGTCCTCTAAGCCTAGAAGTTCACAGACGAAGCATTTGAGCTCTCTATTCAGATAAAAATCCGTGTAACTTTGATAAGAGCCACAGTACAATAAAGACCTTCAATAAAAATCAGTAAAACAGGGGGCTGGAGCAGTAGCACAGAGGGTAGGGCGTTTGCCCTGCACGCCGCTGACCTGGATTTGATTCCCATGCATTCCATATGTTACCTGGAGCACCGCCAGGAGTGACTCCTGAGTGCAGAGCCAGGAGTGATCACTGTGCATCTCAGGTGTGACCCCAAAAACCAAAAAACAAACAAACAAACAAAAAATCAGTAAAACAATTGCATTGTGTTTACATGATGAGTACAAATGTGGTGCATGAATATGGGGTGCCTGGAAGAGCATGTGAATAGCAGATGTGGGGTCCCTCAATTTGACACTGAGCACTGTGTGGTTCCCTGAGATGAACAGATGAAGCTCTGGAGATTCTTGGACACCACTGAGCATCACTGAGCAGTACGCACAGGGCCCCCAAAACTGCTAAGTGTAGCCCCTGCTTTAAAAGGATTTTCTAAATGCTTATGTATAAATTTGGTGGGGAGGAGGAGGGCTTACAGGTGCATTAGGCACAACATCTCTCTGCTTTTTGATATACTAAATTCCATCGAACCTCACTGATCACTCCTTAACATTGATCTTTTGCTACACCTCCTCTTCCACATTTTGCACAATAAAAATGTTTCAAGGCTCTTTCTCTCTCTCTCTCTCTTACTTCTTTTTAAAATTCATGTTAACTTTCTTGGTGATCTCATCCAGCCCCATGACTACAGACTGCTGACTCTCAGATTTATATATCCAGCTCCTACTCACCCCCAGAATTCCCGCTGACTTGACATCTCCACAGAAATACATTAACAGACATCTCACATTTTCACACCAAATCAGAAGTCCTTAGCTTCATTAGCAAAATATGCTTTACCACAATATATCTACAGGGAGACAATGGCAACTCCTTCCTGCCAGTTACTTGGGATGAATAACTTGCCGTTATTCACAAGTCTCCTCTCTCTACTTCAGAACAGTGAAAGTTCTGTTGACCTTCAGTTTTATCCAGAACCAAACCACGACTGATCTTCAATAATAACAGACCTGCCTAGGCCCAAATGATTAGCTTCTGGCAAAACACCTAACCATGTATTTCTCATACCTTGCTGACCTCATGTCTAGAAAGACCATGTAAATCTAAAGAACAGTGCATGTGCGCTTTCAATACTGTTCAAGGCCCACAAAATACAAGGACCATCTAGTAATCACTGAGTAGTTTGAACACTAGTTGACTCTGTTAGAAGTCACTCTATATGGAAAGTAAAACAATTATTACATTTATAAAAATTAAAGGGGCTGGAGTGACAGTACAGCAGGTAGGGCATTTGCTTTGCTCGCGGCTGAACCAGGTTTGATTCCCAGCATCCCATATGGTCCCCTGAGCACCGCCAGGAGTAATTCCTGAGTGCAAAGCCAGGAGTAACCGCTGTGCATTGCCGGGTGTAACCCAAAAAGAACAACAACAACAAAATAAAGTTATTTTATTTCCAAACCATGAGATTTCAATGAGGTTAAGATGAAAATGAGGTAAAGTTGCAGTATGTTCTTCATTGGAGCCAGAGAGATAGTACAGGGATTAAAACCCATTCCTCACATGTTCAATACTGGTTCAATCCCCGACACTTCATATTATCCTCCAAGAACCCCCAGAAGTGATCCATGAGCACAGAGCCAGGAATAACCCCTGAGCACTTTTGGCTATCCCCAAATCCCTGCCCCCAAACCAAACAACAATTTTCCTCCTTATCCCAGAGGGCCCAGCACTGTAAATGAAGGATGAAACACCACAGCACAGCACTCACGCAGATTCTCCAGCAAATGTTTGCAGTCATCGGTGGCCACATCATGCACAGTCCGATTGCATTTGTCTCTCCTTTCTGGCTCCAGCCCTCCATGCCTACATAAGATTTCAAGGCAGTTCTGTAAAGACAAGAGCTCAGTTGAAACCATATCTGAATGGATACATTGGAGCAAAACGCCCAGAGGAGGTAGGTTGCTGGTAGGAAGCAAATCAGGAATTCTCAAGTAGAAAACTTATTCAGTTCCAGCCACCCAAATATAGATGAGAATAAACAATACAACAAAAATGGAAAGCAAAGAGTTTTTCATATGAATGTGAATCATATCTGAGGGATCAAAACACAATTCCATTGAGCAGCCTCTTAGGTTTCAAGAGGGAAAAAAATAGCTTACTAATCACTCAGTTTACAGAGTGAAATCAGGAAAGAAATGGACTTTTACAGACAATATTCTTTCATGGTAATTTGGCAATGTAATGCAAAAATGACTTTTGCTACAACTGGGTATTTTTTGCTGTCAACAAGTTTAGGAACTGCTTTCTGAAGAACAGATTCTAATTTTAACAAGTCTGTCCATCCCAGAGTCCTTGGAAGCCCATTTATAGTTTAGTCTTATGCTGCCCTACTTTGTGATTTGAAAAAATATGACCACCATGGTGGAAAAAGCATTCCCAATAATATTAAAATTAATTTCCCTCTTTTCTCAGCTTTTCTCTTGTGTGTAGCTCTATAAAAATTTCCATCCAATAAAGCCTATAAACTGAAAAACTTCATTTTCCCCCTATATTTTTATATAAAAGTAGAAATTAAATGCACAAAAACATTTTCCAATAGGTAATTTCACAACAGGCACTGCATTAGGGTATTTAACCAAGAAACTCAGCTATGCCAATTTTTACCACCCACCATGATTAGTCACAACAATGAGCACAAAACTGAAGACCAGAAACAACAGTAAGTTACAACCCAAGCAAAGTTCTTTCACCCTCTCTCTCCCTCCCTCCCTCCCTCCCTGCCATCACAAAAAAACAAAAAAACAAAAAACAAAACAAACCCCCCCCCACAACCCCACCCCCACACTTTCCCCAAAACACAAGCTCTGGGCTAACTTCTACTGTGACAAAAGAGTAAACAATACAATTTGTCTAGCTTCTCTGATTCCGCTGTCAAACATACTTTGTTTTGTATGTGATAAAGGCCTTTTCCCTTTATCTTTTTTATGTAAATACTTTTTATTATGTATCTAAACACAGAACTATCACAAATAATTGTGCAGTTTGAAAAATTATCAGTGAAGTTGCCTGTATAATGAGTACTTCAGAAGTCTGCAACTCAATCTTCCCTTCCTCCTCCCAGACATCTGCTAGTTTGATTTCTAATAACACAGACAAGTTAGCCTGATTATGAATTTTATATAAATGGAATCACACTGTAGGTATACTTTAATATTTGGCTTCTTTCATTCAGCATAGCAATATAAAATATGGTAGAAAGAGCCACAGTTGTACTTCTAAGAGTCCCATGCTCTACCAACTGAGCTAGACAGGCGGGGTTTTGGGGGGAGGTTTGTGTTGTGTGAAGGGTTGGGCACACCCAACAGTGCACAGGGCTTACTGCTGGCTCGAAATTCATGGATCACTCCTGGTGGGGCTCATGGGACCATATGGGGTGCTGGGGATTAAACCCGGGTCAGCTGCGTGCAAGGCAAAAGCCTTTCTGTACAATTACTAAGGCCCCTACAGTTATATTTTAGAAAGAAAATGGTTGTGTGGCATTCCAATGCATGAACATACAACTTATGTTCCATTCTTTCACTAGGATGTTATGAGGAATAAATAAAATTTTGTTTGGAATGGATTCGACATGTGCTCTATTACATGACTGTACTAATAAATATTTGGCAAACAGTACAGTCGAAGCTGTTTGGAAGGTCTGTTCAGTGAGAAGAGAAAAACAGTTCAGGTGTTTGAGTACATACTTAGCATGCACAGAGCTTAAAGTCTGATCTCTAACATGTGGGCTTCACTGAGTACACGTTCTTGGATGCATACATATACACCTTTCCGATGTGTACATGTACCGGAGTTGGACGGCTGGGTGCCAGTGTATCTATTAGTTCTAAATCAGTATATACAGCAGAGAGATTTCCAATTCCCACCCCACCAGGGATATATGTGAATTGCTTCATACTGTCCCCAAAACATATTTATATTCAAGCCTGAGTTCACAGGGAAGTACAGGAAATCTCTAAGGGTCAGAAAGGAAAACAAAGAGTAAGAAGAAACCACCAATTACATGAAATCTGAATAAGAAGCTAGTACTGGTTTGAGAGCAAAGTTAATAGAGAATTTTTTTCTTTTTTTTTAATACCAGAGTGATGAAAGCTGTCATGGGATAGACAGGACAGAGGAGCTGAACCACAGAGAAAGGAAAGTCAGCTTGTCTGCCAACAGAATCAACCAGGTCTTTCATTTCTCACTGTCCCCACTTTAGGTGGAGGACTCGCCTTCAAATAATGATTAACTTAACATAGATTTATAAATGCATGCCTAAAGTATGGAATGTTGTAATGCAGTAAAATAACAAAAAGAAAGGACTCACTAAGAAACATACTTTATAGTCACAGTTATTATCAAACTGTTATTACTAAGTTTTTATAAAATCATTAAGATACTTAAGATGAAAAGTTGATTTAGACAATGACTGCTAACAAGAAAATTGAGTAGAGCCAGAGGGATAGTTGAGCAAATAGGGCTTTTGGTTTTAACAAGGCCAACCTGGGTTCAATCTCCAGCATCCCAAATGGCCCCCTGAGCACCACCAGCAGTAATTTCTGAATGTAGAGCCAGGAATAACAACTGAGTGTCACTGGATGTGATGCCCAAAGCCAATAAAAAAAATAAATAAATATTTTTAAAATAAAAAAAAAAACCTGAGTAGAATTCAAGCTGAGTTCTGAATTTCATGAATTCCCATAAGGGATAAAAATGTATATGTCATGATGCAAGTTATTCCTTGTAATAAAAAATGAATAAAAATCACAACAGACCTGGAGTCTAATCCTGCCAATATAAATGATTTTATAACCTTTGGCAAATCATTTAACATTTTTTTGCTTAAATTTCTATATATTTCAAAAATCTGTATTTCATAGAGTTCTAAAATGACAAAACTGCATGTAAAACTTTTCTATTCTTCTATGCCCTTAGCACAGCCCGAGTGTGGACCAAAACCCAAAATAAATTAATAAACAACAATAACAACAACAACAACAAAACTCTTCCATTCTTGGCAATTACTAACCTCTCGGGATTTATTAGCTGCTATTACTGCAATCAACATAATCATCAGCAATTAGAAAACTACCCAAATATCCAGTTAAGTAGAATTAGAGCTTATCAGTAAATGGTTTGATCTCAATATAATTCTAGGCAATGTTAAAATAACAAATAAAAGATGCAACAGAAGTCTGCAAGATTCTTTTTTGAACTTCAAAGTAGATGACACCTAATTTTCATTCTATCCAGGTAGTCAGGTAGGTAAGTGGGCAATAACCCTCAGCAGTGTTTTGTTGTTGTTGTGAAAGGATACATGGAATGTGAGTTCCCAGGAGGCTGTCGAACATGCGAATTCTGCAGCAAGTGTGAAATCTGTATAGCTACTCTGGGTTCCTCCAGGGAATGCAAAGATAGAAACATATCCCAAGTGGCACTTAACCACGGCTGCACCAACCCTTTGAGCGGACTGTGTTCCGGGACTTCGAGTTCATCAAACTCATACACCTTTGTGAGAGCACGAAACTCCAGTGTGCCAGAAGTGGCATGAGAGGAAGGGTTGTGAGGAGGACCCTGGAAAGAGTTCTGTTTTTCAGGGAAGAATGCAATGTGGTAAATAGACATGGGGAAATGCGCACAGGAAAATGGGTTGAGGAAGCAAGGCGCCAAGTTTCATTATGTGGCGGAGGAGGAAAAATGAAACCTCAGCACTCTGGTAGGATCATAGAAGAGGATAAATACAGGGATGCCAATCATTGCTTCAGGAAATGGATTCCCAGGGAAGGGGAAGCCGGCAGGGGGTGGCTTACTCAGGGGACAATGCAAGAATTCAGATAACTGAGTCGAAGTCAGAGTTGTATTAACTGTTATAAATACATCTGCTATAGAGATAAACAAATGGGACTATCTTAAAGTAAGTAGCTTATCTACCTCAATAGAAACAGTAACCAGAATATAAATACAAACTGCAGAATGGGAAAGAATATTCACCCAATACCCATCTGATAAGGGGTCGATATCAAGGATATACAAGGCACCAGTTGAACTCTACAAGAAGAAAACATCCAACTGCATCAGAAAATGGGGCAATGAAATGAACAGAAACTTTCTCAAATTAAAAATCCGAATGGCCAGAAGGCACATGAAAAAATGCTCTTCATCACTAATCATCAGGGAGATGCAGATCAAAACAACGAATGAGATATCATCTCACACCACAGAGACTGGCCCACATCCAAAAGAACAAAAGCAACCGGTGTTGGCATGGATGTGAGGAGAAAGGGACTCTCCTTCACTGCTGGTGGGAATGCCGACTGGTTCAGCCCTTTCGAAAACAGTATGGACGTTTCTCAAAAAATTAGAAATCGAGCTCCCATTTGACCCAGCAATATCACTTGTGGGAATATATCCCGGAGATGCAAAACAGTATAGTCGAAATGACATCTGCACTCATATGTTCACTGCAGCACTGTTTACAATAGCCAGAATCTGGAAAGAAACCTGAGTGCCTGAGAACAGATGACTGGTTAGAGAAATTTTGGTATATCTATACAATGGAATACTAAGCAGCTGTCAGAAAAGATGAAGTCATGAAATTTGCATATAAGTGGATCAACATGGAGAGTGTCATGCTAAGTGAAATGAGTCAGAAAGAGAGGGGCATACATAAAAGGAGTGCACTCATTTGTGGAATATAAAGTAACAGAATGGGAGACTAACACCCAAGGAGAGTAGAGATAAGGACCAGGAGCATTGCTCCACAGCTTGGAAGCTGGCCTCACATGTTGGGGGAAAAGGTGATCCCTTCTCTATCTATCTTCTCAGATAGAGAAGGGATCACCAAATAAAGGATAGTTGGATGACCCGCTTGGGATGGGATATGTGTGCTTAAAGTAGACTATAGACCAAACATGATGGCCACTTAATACTTGAATTGCAGACCACAATACCCTAAAAGAGAGAGAGAGAGAGAGAGAGAGAGAGAGAGAGAGAGAGAGAGAGAAAGGGAATGTGCCTGCCACAGAAGTAGGGGGATGGGATGGGGGGATGGGAGAAATACTGGGAACATTAGTGGTGGAGAGTGGGCACTGGTGGAAGGATGGGTACTCAATCATTGTATGACAGAAACATAAGCAGGAAAGTTTGTAAGACTGTAACTGTATCTCACGGTGGTTCATTAAAAAGTTAAAAAATAAATAAATAAATACATCGGCTATCACACAGGTTTTAACAAGAGTAGATGTCTATTCCCTGGTTTTTGTTTCTCTAATAATCTGGCATTTGTCTTCTCCCTTTGACTTATGTCACTTCATGTCTTTCAGTTCCATGCAATGGCAGTAAACTATATCTTTTTCTTAAAGCTTTTCTTACAGTTGAAATACTAGAAACTTTTAGATAGGTGCTCATATAACTTTTCGAAATGATGTTTCTGTGTTCCTAGAGAAGATGCCAAGAGGTGAAACTGCTTGGTCATATGGAAGCTCATTCTAATTCTGAGGAATCCCCATACTGCTTTCCATTAGAGATGAACTAGATGACATTCTTACCAGCAGCACACGATGGCTCCTTTTTTTTATCACATTCCCTCCAACACTGGTTGTGTCCATCTTTTTTATTTACGCTATTCTCAACAAAGTTGTTAAAGGATGAAAACCTCTTGGCTTCGGAGTAAAAAACGGAGATGACCACACAGAGGGAGGAGTGTGGGGAACGAACAGGTGAATGAAATGTAACATGGACACTGATGGAGGGTTATTGGGCACGGGGATGAGGTAGACAGAAGTAAATATACATTAAAACCACAAGTGTTAACATTCTTGTAAACATGTTACCTAATTCACTATATATATATGTGTGTGTATATATGTATATATATACATCTATATACACAGATGTGTATAGATGTATATATACATATACACCTATATATACATATATATCATTTATATATACATATATACATATATATCATCCTTATATATACATCTATACATACATACATATATAGAGAGAGATGTGTGTGTATATACAAGGATGATGACCAGTTAAGAAAGACATATTATGATGACCACAGATGGGATTTATGAAAAAACTGCAGCATAAAGACACGAGGGTGCTCTTGGGAAGGTGGGTGGCACCTGCCCCTCCTGCCCCCAAGATGTGATCCTGCTAAACTACTTTCGGCATGGGCAGCTCCTTGCAGAATGTCTCCAGATTGAGAACTAAGCCGAGGCCCCATGCCCACCCAGGAGGGAAAGGTCTTTCTCTCTCTCACCTTTTCCTTTCTGGGGATGAAGAGTGTGGTGATCGCCACAGATGGGGTTTACAAGCTTGCAATGATCCAATATCTGGAAGAAATCTCCCTGGACTTAGTTGTTAAAGTACAGAAATCCAAAACCTCATATCTCTTCACAACAGGTCTGACTCTAGTCGGGTACTCCTCACAATAATAGGGAGGTTTGTGTTGAAATTTTGAATGTCACCAAAGTGAACAGAAAGTAAAGTGAAACTTATCAGTTACAAGGCGGGGGGGAGGGGGGTGCCGGGATAGGAGGTGTACTGTGTGGGTTTTTTTTCTTTTTTCTTTTTGGTGGTGGGATATGGGCACTGGTGAAGGGATGGTTGTTTCAGCATTGTATAACTGAGACTTAAGCCTGAAAGCATTGTAATTTTCCACATGGTGATTCAATAAAATAAAATTCTTATTAAAGAAAAAAAGAAAAAAAAAAGAAAGACATTTGAGAAGGAAGAGCAGTCACTCACTGATTTAATAAATACTGTTTATGGGCAGATGCTCCACTGGACAGAGCATATGTCACATATATACGTGTGTGTATGTGTATATATATACATATATATATATATATTTTTTTTTAAGTAGTGGCTTAGGTTTCAGCCATCACTCCACCAATATCCCATTCACTGGAACTTAGGGATGTAGTTACAGTTACATTCTATAGTCACAAGAGAACACACTCATTTGGGGAGGTGATCATATGCACTGCTGACCTCTGAGGAACCTGCATTAAGGTTGAAAGAGACATTAAGGATCAATGACCTCATGGTCATTCAGGGAGCACTAAGAAGCAAGGTAACCAGGGCTAGGGAGATTAAGCAGAAATCCCAGGGTCACTGAGCTGGAGAGCAAATCAAACCCAGAGCAGGGCTGAGAATTTCAGGTTGGGCAGAAAAAAAGAAAGCAAAAGCAGTTTGTAAACACACAGATAGGGTTCAATGCAAGTGCCCAAACCAGCCTAACTTGTGGAGCTAGTTGAACCCACTATTTAGTAGAATGGCAGAGAGGAATCTGTTAAAATGATTTAGGGGTGCATGGCTAACAATAATGATAGCAAGAATCATCTAGAAAGTGCAAATATGTGCCAGAGAGATAGTACAGCAGGTAAGGCAATTTTCCTTGCAGACCAGCTGACCTAGGTTCAATCTCCAGTACCAGTTATGGTTCCCTGAGCACTGCCAGGATTGATTCCCTGAGCACAGATTAAGTCCCCCCACCAAAAAAAAAAAAAAAAATTCAAGTGCATACGAGTTGTAATGCTTGTCTGTAGCAGAGAGGGATCCAGGCTGCATTCATCAAGGAATGAGAAGATGTTTGTTTAGGAAAGTGCCATGGTCAACTCTGTTCTGAAAACCTGTTAGAATCTCTGGTAAATAAACTGAGGAAGAGGATAATAGGACAGTGACCAGTTAAGAAAGAACCATAAGGAGGAGGACGACCAGTTAAGAAAGACATTTGAGAAGAAGAGCAGTCACTCACTGATTCAATAAATACTGTTTGTGGGCAGAGCATATGTCAAAAGAGAAAAGTGACTGGGGCGGGGGGGGGGTAGTGGAGAGGAAAAGAAAGCATGCAAACAATCATGGTAAAATGCAAGCTTTCTGAGCAAAGTGTGAATTAGTGCCCCGAGAACACCTGAATCCTGGAAGCCAAAGTAGTAGAGATGTTTTCAGAGATGTTTTCCCGGCAGGGCTGGTTCAGGATGGGAGAATACGACATTTGAGGTCATGGGAACATAGATGAAACAACAGGGAGAGGAGAGAGCACAGGATGCCTTTACTGTCGTCAGAATGTATGGCAAGGGCAAAGAACTGCATTTAGAAGGAGACAGAAAGTGTGTCTGACTAACACCCAAAGACAGTGGAAACAAGGGTGAGGTTGAAGGGTCCATGGTTGGGAGCCTGATCAGGAGCTGCAGGAGAAGGCAGTTGGGATAGAGAAGAGACCTTTATGACAATGAGGGTTGGAAGAGATCGCTCTGGATGGGAGATGTGGTGAAAGTGGGTAAAGAACCAAACACGATGGCTTCTCAGTATCTGTATTGCAAACTATAATGCCCCAAATGAGAAGGTGGGGGGTGGGGAGGAGAAAGAGAGAGAGAGACAGACAGACAGAGACAGAGAGAGACAGAGAACCATAGAGGCAAGCGGGGAGAGGGGGGCAGTAGTGGCAGGAGGGATACCAGGGATACTGGTGTAGGAAATAAACACTGGTGGAGGGATGGGTATTGGAACATTGTATGACTGAAATCTGATCATGAAAGCTTTGTAACTGTATCTGATGGTGATTTCACTGTATCACTCTCATCCTGTTGCTCGTGGATTTGCTCAAGCGGGCACCAGTAATGTCTTCATTGTGAGACTTGTTACTGTTTTTGGCATATCAAATACAGTACGGGAAGCTTGCCAGGCTCCCTGAGAGGGATGAAGGAACTGAACCTGGGTCGGCCACATGCAAGGCAAACAGCCCTATAGCTATGCTATCTCTCCAGCCCAACGGTGATTTAATTAAAAAAAAAAAAAGATTAGAGACAAAGAAAGTAAACTGAGGCCAGGTCAGAAAGATACTCATCTTTCCCTAGCACTTATCTTGGAGGGAATTGGGTCTGGGAAAGTCATGAAGCAGATAATTATATAACCAAGCTCCCCAACTAAAAAGACTCCTCTCAGAGTGACGAAAAGGAGCCGGGCAGCCGGCAGAGGAGTGGCCGAGAGTGGGTATTGCCTGACGTCAGAGAGCCCAGAGAGGAGAACTCATGAAGGCAGAGGAGGAGGTGACAGAGCCCCAACTGATGGGTATGAGAGGAAAACGCTAGAGCTGTAGCAAACTTTCAAACGCGCCAAGTTAGGCACGTGTAGCAAATAAAGCCAAATGTTAAATGCTACTGAAGGAGTAAGAGAAGAAGACTGGCGAGGGGCATAAACCTGGAGTGCAAGGGTGCATTCATGACTTGACTATGGTCATCAGTAGGATGGCCGGGCCAGGGAGATAGCCTAAGGGGTAGAGCACAAGCCTAGCACGTGAAGGCTCTGAGTTCAACCCCTCGATCCTCAGGGCTCCCTGAGCACTGCCAGCCTGAGCACTGCACTATCAAGCCTTCACTGCCAGGGCTAATCATTGCTCATGCTCCTGCCCCTGCTCCCTGCTTAGGATCACTGTGGGTGCTCCCCCCTCAAATGGGGGGGACTGTTACCTAACTATCTGAATGCTCAGAGGGCCCAGGCCTCAGTCAACCAGCCAGGCCAGACAGTCCATTGCTCAGACAGGTGCTGCAGTGTTGCTCAGGTGCCGTGGGCTGTGACAGCCATGTGCTTCTAGGGACTGAACCTGGGACCTCACACATGCAAAGCAGGCACTTGGCACTCTGAGTTATGTCCCTGGCCTTGACAATGTAACTGCTTAAATGGGCTCCCTCTGGAGAGTAAAAAGCAGCACAGTTAATACCACACTCAGATGAGAGGCACAAACAAAGGCTGCCCTGGGTAAACTAGCAAGTCGGTTTCTCTAGTTATCTAAGAGGGGCCCCCACCAGCCATCCCCAGACAGACCTTCCTGGATGAATCAGGGAAATAATTAGAGAGGGAGAGAAATAAGATTTTGGAGCCTCTGAGGATTATGTTCTAGGAGGCAGAGCAGTTAAGCAAGGGAGGAAGGCCAGAGTGATCAGAGGAAAAACATCAAGCACGGATCTATGCAGTATTCATGGAAAACATGGAGAAGCTGGGACTGGAGCTACAGTCCAGCAGGTAGGGCATTTGCCTTGTACGTGGTCAGTATGGGTTCTAGCCCCGGCATCCCATATGTCCTCTGAACACTTTTCAGGAATCATTCCTGAGTCAGAGCCAGGAGTAGGCCCTGAGCATCATCCGGTATGGTCTAAAAACAAAAACAAACAAAATCCATGAAAAAACCCTGTCTTCACAGAGGACAACACAGGGCTTTACCTGGCTTGGTTTAGGTTCAGATTCATCAGAATCATGGCAGGTTTTTTTTTTTTTTTGGGGGGGGGGGGTCACACTCGGCAATACACAGGGTTACTCTTGGCTCCTGCACTCAGAAATTACTCCTGGAAGTGCTTGGGGGACCATACGGGATGCTGGGCATGGAACCTGGATTCAGCCACGTGTAAGGCAAACACCCTACACACTGTGCTATCCCTCCAGACCCCTCAGGTCAGTAATTCACTACTGTTCAAACTAAGCAAGTCTGTAATGTGCTACCTTGAATATTCTGGAATAAATGTTCAGAACAAAACCAAAAAGTATCCAACAACCTTCCCAGTTGGAAGCTATGTCTGGTGGCACTTTTCAAAAATTTTAATAACTAAGGAAAAAAAAAGAATTAATTATGGTGAATAAAGAATGCTAACACAGATGGCAAAGAAGTGATTTTTATGTACCAGAAATAATTCTTGCCTGAAGAGCTGGTCACATTTCACTGGTCACTTGTCTTCCTTGACCAATCCAACTGTGAGTAAGAAGAAATATAGCGACTCTTCTGACTTTCCTCATTCTTTTCCATTTGCAGCTATACTTAATGACAAGGCCACTAAATATCAGGACCTCACATAAGCCTCTGCACTTGAAAAACTCCCTTCAGCAAGACCTCTCAGGGTACTGGTTTCCAATTGCTGGCGTTCATGCACAGGTTAAAAGCACTGGAGGGGTGGCTCTGTGGTAAAGCATGTGCCTGGCATGTGTAAAGCCCTAGATTTTATCTTGAGCAGAACAAAACAAAAACATTGGAGACAACTGGTCTATTGCAGTAGTTTACTGCTGGACAGTGTGGTCCAATGTGTGGACTGGTGCACATCTGCAGGTATAAAAAAAGATTTCAAACCATTAGAGAACTGGGAGCGTTGAGGGGGAGGTATGGTGTGAGAGATAACATCTGTCACTCACCCAATGCACTGTGTCACGCACATCGCAATCTGAACAGAATGCCAGAATGATTCAAGATAGTTGTATGTTGTGGATTTTTAGGTAACTAGAGGACAGTAAGCCTGCCTAGAGCTGACCACTAAGATGCTGCTGGAAATGAATGTCTGGAAGATAGATAAAACTATCTTTGGGGCTGGAGCGATAGAATAGCGGGTAGGGCATTTGCCTTGCACGCAGCCGACCCAGGTTCGATTTCCAGCATCCCATATGGTCCCCTGAGCACTGCCAGGGGAATTCCTGAGTGCAGAGCGAGGAGTAAACCCTATGCATCGACAGGTGTGACCAAAAAAAAAAAAAATCCAAAAAACTATCTTCACTAGCTCTAGTGATTTGAATTTGGGACTATTTATTGATGAAATCTTAGGCCAAACTCAAAAACTATTAAGATCTTAAAAACAGGCCATTGCAAATGGAGCTTGGAGATTGCTTAGGGAGAGGAAAAACAGGAAAACAAAGAGAATGCCTTGTCATCAACCAGAGAGGAAGTGAACAAAGGGCAAGTACTCTGGAAGCCAAGAGAGGAGTTTGTATGAAACAGTAACCACGTTAAACAACCCAGGAAGATGAAAAGCAGAGGGACAGGAAGCCACTGGCTTTGGAAATAAATAAACTAGAATTACAATGAACTCCTAAGAGCAAACATACACCACTACCCTCCTCCCCCAAATAAAAGTATTTCTTTGTATGAGAGCTTTAACAACAGAGATGCTCATAACCAGACAATGTTCTAAATGATACTTCGGCTCCAAAGTATCTGACATGTCAAAGATGTCATGCTAGAACAGAGACACACATATCTATTCACATAAAATGATAAAAACAAAGGTTCAGTCTCCATTATTAATTCCCCCTGGATTAGGTCTCAGGCTAGCTTCAGAGGAGGCTCTCCTAGGACCAGATAGTACCCAATGACTCTGAATCACTAGGAAGAGATGAAGGACTTAAAAGGGAAGTGCGGGTCAGAAGGTTTAGTGCTCAGACCCAAAGGGGCTGAGGGCCAGCAGTGCCACACAGGGCAACGCGTGGAGGGCATCAGGCTATCCCAAGGGATGTTCCAGGCACCTTGCAGTGCTAAGGATTCAACAGAGGCTCTCATGCATGTATGAGCTCTGGTCCTTTAGCCTATTTCCTAAATTTCCCAAGTTAGTATTTTTTATCTTAAACAAAATTTGTTTGGACTTAGATTAGCTATGTCCCTTCATGCCTAAAATTCTGCACTTTGAAAAGCATGTGAAAACAGTCACCTTCCTGGCAATGATAGTACTGCTGCCCTATACAAATCAGGCATATATAGGATATTGTAGAAAGGGGGAAAAAATGTGTTTTAAGTGCAGTGTAATGGTCAGTATAGAATCTTTATTATCTAGAAAGACTGACTCAGAACTTACTTATTAAGAGCAATAAATATAATAACATTTCTCATTCATTCATTTCTTGTAGAAAAGTGACCTAAGTGACTTAGTGGTAAAGGGACTTCCTTTCCAGACTATCTGAACCATGAGGCTAACTTTGTAGTTAATGAAGCAAAAAATATTTTTCATTATCTTTGACTAGGAGGGAAGGGAAAATGACATGGTGGAAAGAGTAATGAAACTGGGCGATCTGGGCATCATTCCCAATGTCTATCTATTAATCCCTCCAGGGCTTAAATGTCCTAATCATAAAATGAAGATGTTAGACTGCAAGATTAAGTAGCCACTCCAGAATGGAAAAGATATATTATTTTAATCTCTCATTTTACACTGTAGTGTGTGACTATTGTCAATCATGCTCATTTAAAAAATATTTCTCATGCTCAAAATTTATCTTATGCCGGCAAGCTACCAAGAGAATCCCGCCCGCACAGCAGAGCCTGGCAAGCTATCTGTGGCCAATTCTACATGCCAAAAACAGTAACAAGTCTCACAATGTAGATGTTACTGGTGCCTGCTCAAGCAAATCAATGAACAACGGGAGTACAGTGCTACAGTGCTTTATAAAGTAAATGTGTATTGAGAGAATCAAATTACATGCAAAATGAGGCTGTATTTCCCTTAAATCAACAATGACAGAAAATTCACATTAGGGTCTGAGAATCTATGAAGATACCAACCTTGGCTACCAAAGCATTGGGTCTAATAAGAAGTGCAATACCAACTGGTTCAGTCCATTTGGAAAACAGTATGGACGTTTCTCAAAAAATTAGAAACTGACCTCCCATTTGACCCAGCAAACACCAGTTCTGGGAATATATCCTGGAGGTGCAAAAAAAGTATAGTAGCACTGACATCTCTACTTGTAAGTTCATTGCAGCACTGTTTTCAATAGCCAGAATCTGGGAAAAATCCGAGTGCCCAAGAACAGATGACTGGTAAAAGAAACTTTGGTACAGCTACACAATGGAATACTAAGCAGCTGTCAGAAAAGATGAAGTCATGAAATTTGCATATAAGTGGATCAACATGGAGAATATCATGCTAAGTGAAATGAGTCAGAGAGGGACAGACATAGGAAGAATGTACTCATTTGTGGAATATAAATTAACAGAATGGGAGACTAGCATCCAAGGATAAGGACCAGGAGCATTGCTCCACAGCTTGGAAGCCGGTCTCATGTGCTGGGGGAAAAGGCAGCTCAGATAGAGAAGGGAACACCAAATAAAGGATGGTTGGATGACACCCTCGGGATGGGAGATGTGTACTGAAAGTAGACTATAAACCAAACATGATGGCCACTTGATACTTGCATTGCAGACCACAACACCCCAAAGGAGAGAGAGAGCAAAAGGGAATGCCCTCCCACAGAGGCAGCGGGTTGCGAGGGGAGGGGGGCTGGGGGGAGATAGTGAGAGGGATACTGGGATCATTGGTGGTTGAGAACGGGGACTGGTAGAGGGATGGGTACTCAATCACTGTATGACTGAAACATAAGCACAGAAGTTTGCAAGTCTGTAACTGTACCTCATGGTAATACATTAAAAAATTTAAAGAAATCAATTAAAAAAAATAAGGAGTACACAGTTATAGAGCTGAAAGGCAAGACAAATACCTCATCTGACAGGGTGACTTACCCTGTGGAACATCTTTCTCTCTGCCCAAAATGAGAATCAGGATACAAATGAGATACTAGACTGTGATGCTCAGTTTTGTTATGCCTTTTCCGCCCATCAAGCTGAGTACACATATATCACGCTCATTATAATACTTTACATAATACTCAGATATCTTTTAGCATGTGGATCATAACCCTATTCCCCTTCAGTACACCTTTCCCATTAAGTAAATTCTCTGTGTTAAATTAAATATATATATTTTTTAAGTTTAAGCTTTTTATATTTCTCCTATTTAAAAATTTACATCTAACATGTTGCATTCTGTTCAAACCTATGCTGTTTTAACAAGTTCACAGAAGTTTTAAAGGTTTTTTGTTGTTATTGCTGAATGATAAAATGGAGAATGAAAGCTACTATTGACAAAAATTCCCCCACCCTGAACTAAACCATGCCTTAATTTTTATTATTTTTTTTTTCGGCCCAAAGGCCAAAATGAACAGCTTATGTTTGAGATCACAGTAACAAGAAGTTCTCCATCTCGCAGCTCCAAATGCACATTTGCAGCTCTCCCAGAGAGCTCCATCTGGCTGAACACATCCATCACTAGTGGAAGTTTGGCATGTTTAAACTCACAAGCTACCTTCCTGATTAGAGAAATGTTCCTTTTCTCTTTTTGGGAACAGTATACCATTCTTCTAGTGTCAGCTTTTTGATTTTTTTCAATAACTAATCTGACTTAAGTCTTTAGATGTTTCTAGTCTATAATAAGTCTCATTATTTCTCCCACTTTCATCTCTCTCCTTGCTCCCCCTAGTTTTTCATAATCCCAATTTCCTTAAGGCTAAATAAATTCACTTAAACAACAGACCTGATGATTTGGGCCCTTTATACAAAACCATCTAAACCATTCTTTCTCCCTGTTACGACTGGCAATTTATTTCAAACTCCTTTATTTATCATTCTTGTTTTGTCTTGTTTTGGCCATATCTGATGATGTACAGGGGTTAATCTCAGTATGGGTTTTGAAGGTCACTTTTGGTAGTGCTTGGGGGACTTGCAATGTAGGAGATCTCTATCAGGCGCTTGCATGCAGCAAGCGCTCGGTCCTTTAAACCATCTCCCTAGCTTCTGAAGTCATTTCTATCTTCTCCAAATTGTCTATTCAAGCCCCAGTTCCTGCAACTCTGCTCTCTCTTAAATATGGTCATTTTATTCTGTAAAAATTTTTTAAAATCTTGTATGATATATATATGTATACATATATTCAAAATTATTTGTATTACCCATTTAATGTTTTAGGCTTTTCTCATCTTAAACTGATCCTATATCCAAAGTTGAACTCACCTGATGACATTGACCCTGGCAAATGTTAGTATACACCCTATGTGTATTACTTGTTACTTGTTATTGCTCAATTGATTCAAATAGCAAAAGCAGAAAGAGTGAAAAGCCAACATTCATGAAATTTCCTTAGCTGCATTCTGCTTTTACAGACGACTTGAAATCGAGAGGTCTCATGTAACAGTGAGACAGCCCAGGTAAGATGGAAGAGAGGCAGTTCAGAGTGGAGAACATGGTATTTCTCCTTCTACCTGGTCCTCCCTCTCTACCTTGGAGCAAGACCTGGGTATTGAATGAAACAATGAGTCACTGTCACTGTCATCCCATTGCTCATCGATTTGTTTGAGCGAGCACCAGTAACGTTTCTCATTGAGAGACTTATTGTTACTGTTTTTGGCATATCCAATATGCACGGGTAGCTTGCCAGGCTCTGCCGTGTGGGCTCCAGACCAAGAAACAATGAGTAGACAAAATTAATACCAAACCTCTTGTCATCTGGGATGAGGTAAAGGTTATAAATGACTCCCACTTTTGTCAACAAACTCTAAGAACCTTTTATGAAAAGCCTCACACACACGCGCGCACACGCGCACACACACACACACACACAAGTGTGCACCATACATAACTGTAAGACAGAAAAAAAAAATCCACTTGTTTTTAGAAGCTAATCATCTCTAATGATGGTATTACTCAGTCTCCGAGATGCACTGTTGATAGCAGACAACTATGCCACTCATCAGATTACAAGTGTGTATTAAGGCCAGCTGTACCACACACCTTGAACCCTTTAGAAGCAGCGATGTGGGCAGCGGTCCAGCCCTCTCTGTCAGCGTGGTTAATGAGCTCCTCGGGAACAATGGGCTTGGATGTCCCTTCAGGGCTGCCTTCTCCTTGCAAGTCAAAGACTCCTGCCTCGGGCTCCTCCACATTCGAAGAGTTTCCACCAGCTCGATGGTACATAAGAAGCTTGAGACTGTCCACATTGCCAGTGTCCACAGCTGCATGAACTGGTGTCCAGCCATCCTGGATATAAAATGATCGGGCGATAGGGTCAATAACAACACTGACACTGAGAAGAGTTATTTAAAAACCACCTCGAACTATTTCTGGGCATGGATCACCGAGCTGGGAAAGGCAGACTTTCCAATCCCGAATATCACTCAAGAGCAGAGCTAAAGACTCTGACGTCTGTCAATGCACTTCCCACTGCTATGACTCATGCTGTTTTGTGGGACATTCATCTGAATGTTTAACCATTTGGAGTGAGCAGGTACTACCCAAAACTGCCAACAAGCTTTAGATACCAAAATACCAATTTAATATTACAGAAAGAAAGAATTTGAGCTAAGTGGTTGTTTTTGGTTTTGGTTTGGGGGCCACTCCTGGCAGTCCTCAGGGCTTCCTTCTGGCTGTGCTCAGGAATCCCCCGTGGCTAGATCTGGGACCATTTGAGGTGCCAGGGATTGAAGCCAGGTCAGCAGCCTGCAAGGCAAGTGCTTACTCAATGTGCATCTCTCTGGTCCCATAACACAGAGATAATTTTAAAATACGTATATGCAACTGATATGTGATTAGTACTGTACTTCAGTGAATGCTATTCTAAACCAATCTTACTTACAGGAGAGTGTCCTAACTTGGGTGGTCTTAAACTTTTATGCCAGCAAGTCCAGATGGAAGGAAACTAGATAATGGAGAACACATTTGACACACAGGAAAAACAAAACCAAATAACTCCACGGGATTTTGATGGATGTCTACTGAGTGTTCTGTTAATTGCAGTAGGAAGCAAATAGATGCAAGATTAGAAACTAAAATACATTACTTTGAAGCCTCAGTCATCCACTTAACTGGTTGCTGGGGCAGCCTCTGAACCCATTTTTATGGAAGTGGGTCTTAATCAGTACTGCACCTCATCCCAGAAGTACTGGATCAAAACATCTGGGGGAGGAGCCCCGAAATCTGCTTTCACAAGCCGTCCAAGTGATTCAGCTCTCATTTTTATATAAAATTGTTTTCACTTGCTATTCAGGCACTATTATCATTCGATTTTTTAAATGTTTTATTGGTTTTTTTTTTAAAGGATTATTTTACTGATATGTATTTTGGCTTTACTTTATTCACTTTTTTTTTTTCACCTTTACAAAGTAATTTGTCCTGTTACTAAATCTATTGGACTAGAGTGATAGCACAGCAGGTAGGGCTATCACTTGCATGCAGCTGACCCGGGTTCAATTCCCCTGACCCCGTCCCTCTCAAAGAGCCTCGCAAGCTACTGAGAGTATCCCGCCTACACAGTAGAGCCTGGCAAGCTACCTGTGGCATATTTGATATGCCAAAAATTGTAACAAGAAGTCTCATAATGGAGACATTACTGGTGCCCACTTAAGCAAATGGATGAACAATGGGACGACAGTGCTACTAAATCTTTATCATTGAGGTACAGCACAGTTTTTCTCTAAAATAAAAATCATTCATGAGATAAAGGGAGAAAAACAATGAACAATCTACATTTAGATAGTTATCTGATCATTTCTACAATGCTCCTTGGTGATGTGGACTCTTATTGGCTTCTGCTACTCCAATCAATGAAGTCCACAGCTGAGACAAGACCATGGCTGGGCAGTGACTGGAACATCACAGTGTTCAAGGGCATCACCCAGTCATTGCAGCGTGTAATGGCTTGGTCTTGGCTGTGTGGTAATCATCTTTATTTAAATATTATCCTTACTTAGGTAGGAGAGAATAAGTGCTCTTGACCTCAGATTTATATCACAAACGTAATGTGGTAGTTTCTTGTTCACTTTTGCCTTCCATGCTCCTTTGATTTCTTATTAAAAGTTACTAGAAAAAGGAGGGACCAAAGAAAGATGACTCAAGTGGTAGATAACATTCTGACATGCGTAAGGCTCTTTTTGATCAGTGGCATTGCATGGTCACCCACCCCCCAAAACTGCAGGGAATAACCCAGATAATACATTATAAAAATATATATATATTCCCTGAAGGTTCTCTATCACCTATACTATTTATCTCTGTGTTTAGGCGCCTCTGTCCCATAACACTTTCATTGAGCTCACCAGTAACTCTCTTGAGCAGGGTCTTCTGAGTTACCTGGTGAGCTGCAGGTGACCCATTTTTATGTTGTGCACTACTTATTTTTTATTCAGGTTGGTGAGATTCATGTCTACGTGTAAAGTAGAATTTTGTAATGATTCTAACACCACAAATTTCTTAGATAAAATAAACATTAAGAAATGTAACAGTGGAATAATTTTCTCATATTTTCAAAAGCTAAATAGAAAGAATCATTAAAAAATTCTCCACCAGGGTCCAGAGGAAAGAACTCAAGTAGTAGAGCGCGTCATATAAGTGCAAAGCCCCACGTTCAATCCCTGTGTGCATGGCACCTCAAGCACTGCTGGTTGTAGCCTTGGTTTCAGGCACTGCTCTGGTCTGAGCACTAAACCACTGAAGCCTAACACATGGAGAAAATATAGCACAGCATCAGGGAGAGCGAGCCCAGAACTCCCACTACCCAACCCCCACCCTCAAACAGTGCTGGATATGGTTCTTATATTGGTAATTTTTTAAAAAGTAAATCTCCATAGCAGCAAAACTCAATATTTCTTCCAGATTCTTAGAAATATCAGTAACTGTGAGTACTCTTTTTTAGGAAAACTCAAGACCTATAACACAGATTTGCTTGCTTTTTATCCTTGCAATTTTTTTTTTTCTTTTTGGATCACACCTGGCGATGCACAGGGGTTACTCCTGGCTCTGCACTCAGGAATTACCCCTGGCGGTGCTCAGGGAACCATATGGGATGCTGCGAATCGAACCCGGGTCGGCCGCGTGCAAGGCAAACGCCCTACCTGCTGTGCTATCACTCCAGCCCCATATCTTTGGAAATTTTAAGGATGATTTCTGTGAATAATTGCACGGTAATTAGTCAATTCTGTAGCAAAAGTAGAGGGTCCAGATATAGATAACCTCCAGCAACTAATATGCCTATACTCTGCATCAGGAATATGTTGGACGGTAGCAATTATCATGCCTTTAACACTCTGGAAGGCTGCAATAGCACAAATTAAATCATGTCTGAGTCCAATGATGAATGGGTCATGCTGACAGCTCCTTAATTCTTCCAGCCTGAGATGGAGCCCTGCCATAGAGACAGACATCAGTGTACTCAGGGCTGGTTTGGAGTCGCTAAGTCTGTCACGGAATGTTGCTGAAATCCAATTTGAAAAATTTGTTTCAAAGGTTTTCCCGTGTGACCCGAGTTGAAAGGATTCGTTCACCAAGGGCTCTTCTGCTAACTTCCACGTGCAAAGTCTTTCATTTCTGACTCTCTGGATTTACCTGTACATTTCTCACAGGCTGCATCAGAATGGTGCAGAGGGGAGTCAAGATAACCCAACTGTGGCAGGTTCCATCGTGGATTCCCAAATACAGTGCTTCAGATTCTAAGGAAATCAGTCAATGAGCCTGAACCTGAGAGGCACAAACATCAGTCCTAGAAGGAATAGTGAGCCATGGACAACCACCGTGACACAACATTTCCTTTAGTTTACACATGTGACAACTTAAACTACTGATGATGGTGGTGGTGATCAGGACCACTGGATAGCTAAAAATTCCTAGACACTGTAGCAATGACCTTAAAAATATTACTTTATGCCATTTTGATATACCCTGACAAGGCCACTATTATTTATGTATCTGTTTATTTATTATTTGGGGGCCACACCCAGCTGTGCTCAGGATATCACTCCCTGCAGTATTCAGAGGAGCATACATGGTACTAGGGATTGAATGCAGGTTAGCCTTGCGCATGTGCTAGTTCTCCAATCACTATCATTAATCTTATTTTGTGGAGGGGGTCACCAAAGCACAGAGAAGAGATATAACTCACCCAAGGTCACAGAGATTTTGGAGAAGTCAGGCCCCACCCCAAGAGTAGTTTCAGAGCCTGATCCCTCAACGATTCTGAAATATTTGCCACCACCACAACTGCCTATACTTCTTAAAGTACTTTTAAAATAGATACTGCACCTTGAAAATATACGTAGGATTCTAACCATTTCTCGCCAGTTCTCCCTCTTAATTTTACTTTCCAGCATCATTACTTATTCGCTGGAGTAAAACAACAGATTCCTGACAAGATACCTTACATCCGCTCTGCCCTTCCTACAGCCAGAGTAATTAATAGAAAATGAGTTTTTCTCTCTTTTCTCTGTTGAGAGCCCTCCAATGTTATCCTCCTTATCCCAAGTTCTTACCAACATCCTTTGGGAGCAGCTTCCAGTTCTAGCCACTCTGGCCTTCCTGTGGGCACGCGGGCTACCACCACTCTTCCATCTCAGCCCCGGCACACTGCTCCCCACCCCAATGCAGCTCACATCGTCACTTCCTCAGGCTGTGATTCCACTGCCACATTTTCTTTACAGAGCTTTGTGATCAACTCCTCTAAAGAAACCGGGGCCGGGGATTTTGATTTCCTAAACATCTACTGATCTGTTCACTTGTTTTAGCATCCCTTCCTCACCTTCACAAATGGGATGCACGGTTCAGTAATACACGCATTGTTTCATTTGCTGCTATCCCTTCTGCCCCTAAATCAGTGATACTGAAGGAACAGTTTTTGAATGAATAAAAACTTGTCCCTCCCTTACAGGTAATTCTTAAAATAGAAACCAGATATTTGTTTTCCTGTTTTACAGATTAAAAAAATCTAAGTCTCGGGGCTGGAGCAATAGCACAGCGGGTATGGTGTTTGCCTTGCACGTGGCCGACCCGGGTTCGATTCCCAGCATCCCATATGGTCCCCGGAGCACCGCCAGGGGTAATTCCTGAGTGCAGAGCCAGGAATGATCCCTGTGTATCGCCGGGTGTGACCCAAAAAGAAAAAAAAAAAATCTAAGTCTCAGAGGACAGAGGAATAGTTAGGTTCACAGACAAGGCTTCTGATTTATAGAGAATCAGAGAAGGTCAGACACTGTTCATTCCTTATCTCCTAAAAATGACAAGAACTACCATTTCAATGCATTTTTCTTTCCCAGCCCAAGATTTTGCAGGCATCTGGTAAGCCTTATAAATTTTAGCACAAACCAGTTGGTACTCACTCTGGTTTTTACACTCCGGTCAGCTCCAGCTTCTAACAAGAGTTTGATACATTCTTTGTTTCCATTTTTACAGGCCAGGTATAGAGGTGTCTGTCCTCCATCAGCAGCATGATTAATGTTAGCATCGTATGCAATTAGTAATTCTACACACCTAAACACAAGATGGTGAGTAAGTTCATCAACACTGGATTTCATTACTGCAGTATCATCTAAGGCAAAATAGGACACCATGGAAGAGCAATTATGCATCTTTATATACAGTTTTACACACATGTATAAATAACATACATATGTAGTTATTGTGGCTTTTACCTTTGTTTTTTTTTTTTTCACAAGATTATAAGGTATAGTTTAGTCATCAACGCAATTGCTCCCGTGAAAATTTGAAAGAGCAGCTTTGCTCAAAAGCCAACACTTGGTTGATGACAATCCTCTGTATCCAACTTGTAAAAGTTGCCCTTGAAAGATGTGGAGCTTACAAGGATGAATAGCTTAGCTGAGCTTGACATATATATTATTTGCGATTCAAAATAGCTTGTGCCTTGAAAAGAGTCAGGCTGCTGAGTCACTCTGAGATTTTCACTTGAAAAAAAAAATAATTATAAATAGTCCAGACAGCAGGGCATCATGTGCCTCCGCTATAAAAGGCAGTACAGAGACAGAAAAGAGGTGCTTTGGGGAGAAAAGACAGCAGAGGTTATTCTGTTTTCTAAAGGGAGCTGCCTTACTAAGGAAAAAAGACACAGCTAAACAGAAACTGAATATCCTGGGATCAAGGAGGAGGTATGACCAAGATTCCTTGACTTTTAGTAACTTTAAAGGCAACGGGAGCTTGTAAAACTGGATAGTAAAGCATTAGGAAAGGAGGGTTAAGTTAAAACCAAAGGAATACTTCAAATCATCTTCTCTCTTGGGGGTAAAAGTGATAGTATAGGTTGTGGGGCATTTGCCTTGCAATGGTTAACCTGGGTTAGCTCCCAGCCACTCCACATGGTCCTCTGCACCCACCAGGATTTATCTCTGGGCACACAGAGCCAGGAATAAGCCCTGAATACCACTGGGTGTGGGCCAAAAACCAAATATTTTAAAAATCATCTTCGCTTCCATATTAAACTGCATGGCTTTTTACTTGGCTTTCCTGGCAATGCTCAAACATGACATATGTTTTAAAATTAAGTTACATATTGGTGCATATATATGTGTATATATATGTTATTATATATATCTTATACATATATCTATCTTTACATATATATGTATCTTTACATACATATAAGCCCTGGATTTCCTGAAGTGTTTGCAAAGCTTTCCAGGACCCCAGCACCATAACTACATGACTATCTAAGAAAGTGGCTCTATATTACAACCCACAAAGAGTAAGGTAAAAAAAAAAATGGAAATCTCATTGGGAAGACAAAGAACACATGCAAATAAAGTAACATCTAAATCAGTATCCCTGGGTCGTAACAGTTAATTTGGGATACAGAGATGTGTGTTAGATGTGCTTTAAAAATTAAGTAAAGGTTATTATGACACTTTAAATCCATTATTCCAAGAATTCTGAAATTTCATTGTATTTTCTAAAAAAAATAAATCACCATGAAATACATGGTTACAAAGTTGTTCAGGATGGAGTCGCAGTCATACAATGTTCTAACACCGTCCTTTCACCAGGGTACATTTCCCACACCCAATGGCCCCAGTTTCCCTCCCCAAACCCCACACTCCCTCCCACCCTGCCTCCATGGCAGACACTTTTCTTCTTCTTCTTTTATCATCCCTTTGTTTTTCCCGTTCAGGTACTGTGGTTTGCAATACTGCCACTGAAAGGGCATCATGCACATCACTTCTTCTCAGCACCCAGTTCTTATTCACAGTGATCATTTCCAGCTATCACTGTCATAGTGAACCCTTCTCTGTTCTAAGTGCAAAATTCTGAATTTTTTTTGCTTTTTGCTTTTTTGGGTCACACCTGGCGATACACAGGGGTTACTCAGGGGACCATATGGAATGCTGGGAATCAAACCCAGGTTGGCCGCATGCAAGGCAAACGCCCTACCCACCATGCTATCATTCCAGCACAAATTCTGAAATTCCTTGAGGTACATTTCTATCCCATGATAGAATAATAAACATTGAACACTTTCCATTCCCACAACTGTCTATATTAGCATAGGTAGAAAAAGCAACCTAATGAAAGTTTACTTTGTTATTAAAATATGACTCAATTTAAAATAGTCCCATCTATAATTGAGTATGCCACTAAAGCATTGCTGGAGCTATAATAATATATTTTAATCAAATGACCCTTGGTTCTGTGCTCTTATTACATTCAGGAGGTAAAAGTCCTGCTTCGTATTTTAAAATGACATAACAAAGTGACTAATTGGGATTTGGAAATTGTCACTGCAATTTAAGAGTTAAGATTATTACAAATAGCATAAATCTATGTTTTACTTTTAATGCCACTGTTATGTAAGAAAAAATTGTTTTTCTTCATGTATTGGAGCGGTGGAAAAGAGTGAACAACAAAACGTTTAACAGCTCATTATACCACCACAAATAGGCTGACAGGCTATAAACAATCTTGTTCTGAAGTAAATTCATTCATATGAGGTTTGGACGCTGCATCAGTTCTCCATATCTCTTACAGCCAGCTATTTAACTATTACTGAGAAGAAAAAAAAGTCTCTGCTCCTTTGCATTTAATTCAAAATGGTTTTGCTGATTTTATTTGCCAAAGAATTTTAAGTTCTCTTTCACATATGCAACCAGAACTGAAACGCATGTGCAAATGACAAAGAGGATCTTTTCACAGGGAAGTTTCAGACAAAGAACTGGGAGCCTCACTTACTTGAAGTGTCCCTGTGCAGCTGCAGCACACAAGGGTGTAAAGCCGTTTTTATCAGCAGCGCTGACTTGGGCTTCTGCATTCAGCAGCAATCTCACACAGTCTACAATTGGAACAGAATGCCATTTTCACTGTGTCACACAGCTAGAAGAGACAACTTCTATACACGCTCCACACACACTAAATCCAAAGGACACACCCCATGCACAAGTTCCTGACATAATTGCATCCTGGTTGATATGGGACTCTTTTACAGGGGAATTCTCTTTTTTTCTGGGAATTAGCAATACTCTAGACTCAACAACTGAGATATTTTCCACTCATCTGGTGCTTTAGGGAAGAGCTGCTAGAGAGTAAAAGAACTGTCACATGTCAAAAAAATGCTTCACCAGATTTTTCTGCCAGCCTGTCCCAGAAGACAATGTTATAGCATAAAGAATCAGATCTGCTCAACAAACTGAATTTGTCATTCTTTGTATTTAAATCATTGAATTTTTACTTTATGATGTTTTACTTTATCTTTCAAAAGCATTTGTGCACAGGCATCCTAAACTTCATTCCTTGAATAAGGGCAAAGGAGAATTCATAACAAGTCACCTGACTATGGTACAACTATCAACTTAGACCTATGACTTCTCTGTATTAAAGAAAATTCCTAAAGCTATTTTGAGGCAAAGAGTTGCAAAGCACTTTTACTTAGTCTATTTTCTATTCCCTAGACTCTTCCATTTAGTCCACTCAAACAGGTGATGCTCTGAAAACTTCTAAAGAAGCTGAATTAAGACATCCAAGGAATCTGAGTTAAAATCAATCGTCAAGGCAACTTAAATATATGCAATGTTATTTGACTTTGCATTTGTAGTCAACCCATCTTTTCCTGTACTGCCATATGTTTTAGTATATTTGACTAGAGGATTTGCATTTTAAGTAACAGGAGTAATTCCTAATTCAGTGATATGTCATTTATAATTATACTCCTCAGTTCTTTTTAAAAAATAGCTAAGTAACTATAATTCGTTCCAAGTGCAGAACAATTTTAGACCTGTGACCTTTACTAACTACTAAAACTTTCCCTCACTGTAACACATGCTTTGATTTTCTCTCACATCAGGTATTTCTAAAACAAATGAGGGCGATTTTATCTTAGCCAAAGTGATCACAGATGGCAGGCTTTATTTCAAAATGTACTTTACAGTTATAAGACCAAAATTTTTTATAGATGCATTTCATTACGCATAAGACAAAGGTGACTTTTTGTGTGCTGCAATAAAATTTAATGTTATTATGGAAGTGAAAAGTTTAAGTTTTTTAAATGCCTACACTATCTCTAAATGTTTAATATATAAACATTTATGTTAATGTTTATATACATTAAAAAAAATATCCACCATGACTTGTGGGAGAAATTTAAACCCAAAGAAAACTCTTTTACTAACTATTTAGTAAGCAGCATTTACATATGCTTTGGCGACTTTATCCCTTTGCATGCAGATGACATATCAGCATCCTTACCTGTATGTCCATTCTTAGCAGCAGAATACAAGGCAGAATGGCCATCTTCACAGGAGTAATTAATGTCCAGTCCTTCTTCATTAAGCAGCATTGATAATAAAGTGACATTTCCCTGGGCAGCAGCTTGCTGAAGAAGGGTGGGCCTGCCAGCCAGGGGGGCAGGACCACCACTCATTAGCAAAGGGGTTAGGGAGGGTGACCAGCCTGTGGGTTAAAGTGACCCAGGTTAGACAGTATGAGCACGGAGATGAGACAGACATTATCCACTCCCTTCTGCATTATACACACATAGACATATGACATGTGTCCCTAGAAGATTATAAAAACCACATGGTTGCTGACATTATCAATCTGTTAATGTTTACTTAGAACAAATTCGTACTGTTACTTCAGATCTTTTAACTGCTGCTAATTGGATTAACATAAATGGTGACAAATTAATTTTAGTCATCAGTTTTGCTCAGAGAAGTGTTAAAATGGTCACTGGCTTTAGGAAACTAAGATGGCTATCTCATTTCAAAAGTTCAGAATTTTTCTTTAGGAGAATTTCAAACAAATTTGCATGTCAAGATAAAATACAGATCTCCTCTATTTCAATATCAGTCTGAAAGGTAAGCGGATAGTTTAAGGAGTGGTATAGAAATAATTTTGAGAAAGATGTTTTTCCTCTCTCAACAATGTTCTAGATACTTATACATCGTTTATAAACCATTAAGATGGGACAAGCACTTTAAGGAATTTCTTTATATTCCTTGAATTTTTAATTTGGAAATAAAATAGGGATCTCACTACCTTTCAGTATTGAGTATAGAAACAAAATGTATACAAATTGGATTCATAATCTAACAGCACAATATTCAATACAATTCAATCTGAAGGCTGTATCACCTGGCCATCTTTATCACTTGGTACCAGAAACTTAATCAGTCAACAAAATAGGACACTCTACCATATAGCTTTAACAAAAGTCATAAGTTATCATAGTTAGATATTTCTCATCAGTATTTAGCAGTTTTAGAAGAGAATCTGTTAAGTATGTGAAGTCGGCTGCAAATAGCATGGAAAATTTTCTGAATTCTTCCTTGATCAAAAGGCTGTAAAAACAGTAAAGTAAAGATGTTTATTTAATGTGATATATAGTTATTTTGTGTATTTTTAGGTTTAAATACAATTAATTTTCAAAAGATGCAATTTTACTTTCTTCTGTATAGAGACCCAAATACCTCAAAGCAATTGAACATGGCCTATGTGCACACATTCATCCCACAGCCACATTTGTCTTTTGTTGTGTGGCAAGACACAACAAGAGACATCATTTATAGTCAATGCACATTGATACTGGGATACTTTGCAAAAGACACGGCTGTTATGATAGCAGGTATACAAAAAAGTTTTATAATTATATATATAATTTTTGTATTGGCCTTAAATTATTTCAAGAAATATTAAGAGTGCACAGTCAGAAACTTCTTGATATTTTAAAAATTGTTTCTCAAAAAGTTTTATACAAATTAGTCAGCTTATTCAGTATTATATTTTCATAATCAATTATTTGTATACATGAATAATGTATTTTTACCCTATTAAACTGCAATTACATGCAATATGCAAAATCTTCATAAAATTAAATTGTATACTATATCCCCATTGATATTCATTAGTTCTTCTTACAAAAATAGTATTTTTACTTCATACTTACAAGAAGGCTCCTCTCTGGTACATTTTACCTTTTGTATTTTCTTAAAAACAAACAAAAGAAGCCCACAAAAATTAAATCAGTACTTATTAGAAATGTAATGATAAGCAGAAATTATAAGTGTCAAGGTATGAAACCCCGACTGCAAAGCAAACACAAAGGAATAAAGGAAGGCATTGCACAGCAGTCCTCTGTGGAATAAAGCAATATTGTTTCCTCTCTCAAGCTGTCTAGGGTTCCCTCCCCATCTCTTCTCCTTTCCCTCCCTCTCTCAAGCCTCCATCTGATCTTTCTCTAACCCTTCCCCAATCATTGCCTTTTCTCTCCTTATACTTCTCCTGTCCCAATCTCCCTCCAGTCTATTCGAGAGGTCTTGGTTTGTTGTTTCTTTTTTTGTTTTAGGGACACACCTGGTGATGCTCAGGGGTCACTACTCACTCTGCACTCAGGATTTATTCCTCTGGTGCTCAGGGGACCATATGAGATGCCAGGGATCAAACCCTGGTCAGCAGTGTGCAAGGCAACTGCCCTACTCGCTGTAGTACCCCAGCTCTGTCTTTTAAAGAGCATCCACAGTTACATATTGAACAGTTTGTTATTTTCTTGGACTTGTTTTCCTTTCTTACTGCAATGATAGGCTTTGGGATCAGCTAAATTTAAGCTTATTTTCAATGGCTTTACATATTAATACTCCAATAGAAGTATAATTACTTGGGAAATCTATTTTTAATATTAAGTACTAAAAATAATACCTTTTATACTTGAAAGTATAAAAGGAAATACTTTTCTTTATACCACTCAAAATAGCACTCAAAAATACAATCTTTATACCACTCAATGTTCTTACAATTGTCTCTTACAAAAAGAGTACATGTTATATTTCTTAAATTTTAGATGGCAATCTATGCACTTTTTTTGGTTTTGGGGGTCCACACCCAATAATGCTCAGGGCTTACTCCTGGCTCTGCACTCCGGGATCACTCCTAGCAGCAGTCCAGCAGTGATCAAATTCAGGCAGAGCATATGCAGTGCGAGGATTTGAACAAGGGTCAGTTGTGTGCAAGGCAAGCACCTTAACCCCAGGACTACCTCCTCGGTCCCTATGATCTATTTTAAAACTATTTCACAAAAAGAGAAATGCCACCTGGCATCTATTTATGGATACCAAGTATTCTGAAAATTTAATACCTTTACTCCCACTTCCAATTTTCCTTAGTACTGACAAAATCATTTCAATAATCCTGCTGTGATTGTGGGAGAAAGAAAACTCCACCAAGAGACTTTACCCCCAATTTGAAATTCCCAAGAAGGATGAAAGTGGTAATAAAGAGTTGACTGGTTAAGTAATGAGTCAGTAATCGAAGAACAGACTTACGGCCATACGGTTACTCTAATGATGTTAGAAAAAGATCATTCAGCTTTGCAGCATCACGTGCGAACATGAGTCAAGGTGAGCATCTTGCGGAACATGCAGTGATGAAGGGAACAGACAGCACGAGCACTGGCAGAGGGCACAGGAGTTGAGAACAGCTTCTGGCATCAGCTTCAGAGTGTAGAGAGGGTTAATGTCATAGCTCAGATCAATCTCATTTTCTGATTTAGACTTAATCCAATCATTTGTGGAGAATCAATTTTTAAAGGTAGGTTTAACTAAAGAAAAAGATGGCTGAACCAAATTAAATAAAGTGCATCGAGTAAAGCAAAAATGATAGAGAAAAGAATTCCTAGGGTATGGGAACTCAGTTGCCTGGGGGGATTTCTGATTTAGATTCCGTTCATCGAATAATTGAAATGTGCTCCTCTGACATGTTCTGGAGGAAAGAGATATTCACTTAGGATCTCAGAATGTTTGCTAAACGACTTACGGCAATTTACAATGCAATTCATTGAAATTGTATTTTCGGTTGTTCCAAATCTCTTCGGTGCCTTAACTTAATCATAATTGTCACAAATATAAGCTGACATCAAAAGGAAGGATTTCAGAATTTAAAAGATCATGCGATCTAGTGGCTCTCCAAGGAGAGAAAAGTGATGAGCTTTCATTGGAAAAACTTGACAAATTTTTGAACTTAATACATCCACAGTTGTGGGCTGCATTTCCACAAAACATTACAAAGACTGAAGTCAGTTCTAAAGCAAAATCCCAAAAATATTTTACTCTATTATCACTGAAGCAATAAGATCATCACTACTTAGTTACTATTCCTGCTCTAAACGCAACATACGCTATGGTATTCAATCCCAGATCCACCCTCCCCCAGTAAGTAGTACATGCCCCATATTAAGGATGAAAAACGGTCTCAGTTTAAGAAGAAAAGAATCACTAACAACACAGAGCTGAAAATGGTAGCACCAAAATCCCAATGCTGATCTGTCTGGCATCAACATCTGTGCTGCTTCTCTGACTCTTCCCCCTAAAAATACAAATACAAACTCAAAAAGCTTAATTTCAAGGAGACAGCTCATAATCACTAAATAAGTCCCAGGGTACTGCTCTCATTATCTGATAATTAGCAAGTACAGTACCACCTGTTTTTCTCATTCCCACTCTCCCCCACTAAGTTTTAAATATAATACCATTCAAATTTTGCTTTCATTGTTAAAACTTCCCTCTGATTAGAAAGTGTCGAGACTCCTACAAAGCTTCCATAGACGTCTGACCCTCTAACATTATTTTGGAGCCACTTTAAGTCCATGAAGAACTGTTATGGCAATAAAAAGCACTTCCTCCAACACTGGGTAACAAAAACATGCCGTTTTTTTTTTTTTTTTTTTTTATCATATCCTCTGCTCACAGGTCCCAGCTTAAATGACTTCATAAACCACATCTGCAATGGAAAACTTTTCTAATACAGCCCACATGCTATACTATCCATCTGCGCTCAAGTGTTGAGAGATGACAGCTTTAAATAGAGTAAACAGACTTTGAAAGAAACCAAACTTAGAACGGACTGATAAATATGCATGCTGTGTTTTTGAGGTTAAAACACACCACCAGACTGATACTGAAACTTAAGACGATGCTGATCCCAGAACAAACAGAATCAACTTGACAATCCAAAGCGGACTGCAGAGAAGACTCCTGGAAAGCAGCATTTTCAATTTCATCGCAGAGGGACAGAGCTGAGCACAGGCTGTCTGGTGATGCCCCACTAGTGTGGGAGTCTGTGAGATAAATATTTAATGAGAAGGAAGAATCTTTCATTCCACGGTAATACTTGAGTCTAAATTAATGGTTTCCATGTGCTCCGGACCGTGGTTTTCAGGTTATTTTAAAAGAAGAAAGCTCTTAGCAAAACAAAACTGCAAATTCATATAGCAAGATGAATCGCCATACCCTGGAATGTTTAAAGAAAAATACTAAAAAAAGGAGAGTAATGAGAGAGAGAAAGAGAGAAAGAGAGGGAGAGAGAGAGAGAGAGAGAGAGAGAGAGAGAGAGAGAGAGAGAGAGAAATGGAGAGAGAGATGGAGATGGAGGGCAGAAGCGGCAAGTGAAGAAAGAAAAATATGAAAAAAAAAAGTTTCCAAGCAATGTGAAGAAAGTGAAGGCCAGTGACTGGACAGACCACGATCATAAGAGGACGGTGTAATATTTGAATCCCTTTACCTGATGCTGTTACCAGGAGGCTGTCTGAGGCACCTGCTCTACAGGATGCGGCACTAACAGGGTTTATGGGAGAGCGAAAGGCAATGGTGCTGGGGAGGACAGGGGAACGTTCTGAACATGCAGGCTGGTTCAGTCCAGGGGTTTCAGCAGGCCGGGCACCCACCTGAGACGTGGCCAGGGCTGAAACGGCACAGCCGGCAGGTGCCACAGTTAAATCTATGGACGGTTTTGGTGGCAGCTGAGGGGAAGATGACTTAGTGAGATTCTCCTCTGTTACGACCCTGCTCCCTTGGGGCAGGGTGGAAGGAGGTGATGCCACAGTTTTGTTATCGACTTTGGCCCCCGCACTGGAGGCCCTGCTATCCATGATAGCCTTGAGTTGGGGGTGTGGGGGAGAAGGGGCTTGGGAGAGCCCTGGCTTTTTGGGAGGGATGGGAGGCGGGTTTCCTCGGTCAACTCGAGCTGCGCTGGGAGTCTTTAAACCGGTCCGACCGACTGGAAGGTGGGTGCCCGCGTCTCCCGTCGGGGGGCCTCCTGGCCTGGGGGGCGTTCCCGTTTGAGGGCTGGTGAATCTTGACAGAGCCTGGGTCACGGTATTGCGAGCCAGCTGTTTGGCCACCAGGTTGTCGCGACTCGTCGGGGACACATCCCTGGAAGGAGGACTCTGCGTGGTGTTTCCGTTTTGGTCGGGGTCATTGGCATTGCCCTGGAATCGGAACCTCGCGGCCTGGACGCGCGGGTTCAGCCCCGGGTGCAGAGACGCATTGGCACACGGTGAATGTAAACTGTGCGCGGGTGCGGCGGGCTGGGAGCCCTGGGGAGCCAGGCTAGGGGGCTGCACGGCGGCGGCGGCGGCGGCAGGCAGGGCTGGATCGGTGCTCGGGCCCGGGGGGCCGGGGCTGGGCCCATTTTCCTCTAGTCTGTTTGCACCTGGAGTCGGGGCCGTGGGCACGGAGGCGCCGGGCGAGTCCCCGTGGGAAGCCGGCCTGACCAGCGCGGGGCACACCCCGCCTTTTGCATTCGCAGGGACGAGGGGGCTTCCCGTGGGGGGCTTGACGGGTACGGTCAAGGGCAACTTCTTCGCCGGGTCGGCGCTTTCTGTCACGGGATCTGTCTGGCAAGCGACAGAGCGGGTCGCCGGTCCTTCCGTGGCCACCGAGATGGAGACGGCCCGCCGGTCCTTTGCCTTCCGGGCGAGGGGGAGGCTGGGCTTGCTGTCCGGGCCCTTTTTCAGCTGCTCGATCATCTTCTTCAGCTTGTCGATCTCCTCCTTGAGGTCGGCCGTGTGCGCCTCTTCCCGGTGCAGCTTGGCCCGCAGCTGCTCGCGCTCCGTGTCGAACTCGGAGAGCTGCTTCTCCAGCTGCGCCTCCATCTCCGCGCCCCGGCGCTTCTCGGCCGAGAGCTCCTCCTCCAGCGCGCTGGTCTTCTTCTTCTCCTCTTCCAGCTCGCCCATGACCTCGTCGAGCTTCTGCGCCTCCTCGAGCACTCTGCCCGACAGCTGCTTACACTCCTTGACCAGCATGAGCACCACGTGCTTGTTCTTGGTGCGCTCCTCCTCCAGGCGCGCCGCCAGCTTCTTGTGCTCCTGCTCCAGTGCCTGTAACTGCAGCTTCTCCGTCTCCAGCTGTAAGGAAAAAGCAGAGGGCGGCCCTGGTGACTGGGTGGGCACACTAGAGAAGTTACCTTTTCTAGCGAGATGGCGACTCTCTCTCTAACAGCGGCGTTTGCTGTTGAGGGATTCCCAGGAGCGCTGTGCTGGGAATGACGCGCGAAGCTCTCTGATGTGTGAAAACTGATGCACGTGGTTTTACAACCCCAAGGGAAGGCACGGCAATAGAGAATTTCAAAATATTGAATAATGCAAACCACGAAAAAGAACAGAAACCAGTTGCTTCGAATCACCGTCCAGAGTTCAGGAGGATCTGTTTGGGTCAAATTAGATCTCTGTGACCAACTCGGGTGGGATTTTACTAGCGTGGCGGAACTGAGCAGTGCCGAGGGGACCTGGGGCCACTTCAGGTTCTGAAGGTCAGTGCTCAGGCAGCACAGCCACACTCAGCAGTCCTAGAAGCCACCATGGCAACTGCTGCAGTGTGAAAGACCCTAAGGCTACACTCGATGCACGTGGTACTGGGGATCTAACTGGGGGACTTGGGCTACAAAGCATATGCACCTCAGCCCTTCAAGCTATCTTCCCCCAGCTGAGACTTTATGGAGACCTTACTGGTGCCCGCTCGAGCAAATTGATGAACAACGGAACGACAGTGCTACAGCGCAGTGTAGTGCATTAAAAATGATTTTTTTTATTACAAAAGGGCTGGTATTGCAAAATTGTATGTCTGAAACAATGGACAACTTTGTAAATCTCAGTGTCTTATATATACATATACACAAATATATATATATACATATATATATGGTGCTTCAGAACAACCTAGGTAATATGTCAGACAACATAATAAAGAGTGCTGTCAACAGGACTACAGTTAAATTTTAAGCCCTTCTATGAGCTAACTCATTATTTAGCTTTTTCCTTTTTCTGTTTTGGTTTTGGGACGACACTTGGTGATGCTCACGGCTCACTCCTGGGGAACCATATGCAGTGCCAGGGATCAAACTTAGATCAGCCGCATGCAAGGCAAGTGCCTTCCCCGTATCTCTCCAGCTTTATAGCTGCTTTCCTCTTTAGCTTCTTGGAGCACCTTAGAATGGGTTCCTGTGAAAATGCTAGAAAACATATGAGAGTTTTTTGAAAACAACAAAGAGCTAAAGTAATATCTCTGATTTAAATTATAATCAGAGTCAGTGACCCCAGAGTCTGACCTTACCTCCTAGACCATTTCCACTTACTCAATGAGATCTGCTACATAAATACTAGGCATTTCTTGGACATTTGGAAACAGGGACTTGCCTTGGGGTCTTACTGCTCTCTCAGCCTAGAATGTCACCGCACATCTCCACGCAGAGCTCCCGCAGTAAGCAGTGTGTACAATGCAAGGGGTGAACTGCTCTAGATGGGCAAGGGGAGGCCCCATACCCAGCCTACCTCCTTATCCAGCCACTTGCCAGGCCCTGGGCTTTCTACCTAGACAGAAACAAATCTCCTTCAAAAGCAGGTACTGTCACAGGTCTTGGGTCCCTGGGGCTCATGCTCTCCAAAGAAGCGTTTTTTTCAGGGCCCTGAAAAATAGTTCAGCCGCTTAGAAAGCAGGCCTAGGTTCATGGTCCTGGGTTCCATCCCGGCATCTTAGATGCTCCAAAGCTCAATCCCAGCAGCTGTGCCGTCTGCACCTAGGCAGCTCTGCTGTCTGTGGTCCCTGTCAGTCAGAGTGTGTGAGTACCACAAAAGGTGTGGTCCCCAGCAAGCACTCAGTGTCCAGAGAGCCAGGACTTCCTGAAATCAGCTTCTCCCCATCAGTGTCATTGGAAGAGGAGACGTGGTGAGGATGTGCTCCTGTTTCTCCCCCTACTGTGAGAACAGGGCTCTATCCCCCTCCAATGACCATGCAAGAGGCCAAAAGTAGAGCCCCATGGTAGGTGGTTACTACCCTACAAGGAGTCAAAAATATTCATCCATCTTGGGTGCTTACTAATTTGAAGTAGTTGCTGAACAGAATAAAATGGGTCCAACAAGCAGAGGAATGAGAATATAAATAACTCCCCCAGAATAATGAGAAACTTACTCATATGCATATTCTCTACTGTATGACAAACTGGGGTGACTCCATTAACTAGATTTGGTAAGATTTGGGAAATAATTATGTTGTTAGATACTGGGTGCTTTATAACTTTTAAAAAAAAATTTTTAATTTATTTTTATTGAATCACCTTGTGGAAAGTTACAAAGCTTTCAGATTTAAGTCTCTGTTATACAAATGCTTGAACACCCATCCCTTCACCAGTGCACATATTCCACCACCAAGAATCACAGTATGCCTCCTCCCAACCCCCCACCTTCCCAAACCCCCACCCCACCTGTGTAACTGATAAATTTAACTTTACTTTCACTTTACTTTGATTATATTCAATATTTAAACAAAAAACTCACTATTATTGTTTGGAGTTCCTCCCCCCAAAGTCGGACCTGCTGAAAAGGAAGCATTTGATAATTAGTTTTCCATTGCTGAGAATGAAGAGATACGAGGTCAAGCGACCGCACTGGCGGCCACATGGTTTTGGATTTCTGTATTTTAGTATTTTAGTAACTAAGTCCAGAGAAATTTCTGCCAGAAATTGCATCATTGCAAGCTTGTACCTCTCTGCTACTTTATGACTGCAATCTTTCTATGTCTGTCTCTTTCTTTCTGACTCATTTCACTCAACATGATACTTTCCATGTTGATCCACTTATATGCAAATTTCATGACTTCATCTTTTCTGACAGCTGCATAGTATTCCATTGTGTAAATGTAGATGTACCAGAGTTTCTTTAACCAGTCATCTGTTTTTGGGTACTCTGGTTTTTTGCAGATTGTGGCTATTGTAAACAGTGCTGCAATGAACATAGAAATGCAGATGTCATTTCTACTATACCTTTTTGCCTCTCTGGGATATATTCCCAAGAGTGGTATCAAACGGAAGCTCAATTTCTAATTTTTCGGGTGGGAATGCTGACTGGTTCAGCCCTTTTGGAAAACAATATGGGTGCTTTATAACTTTTAAAATGTATTTGTATGTAAAGCACAGGCACCCAGCAATGGCTACAACTACAATGGCACACAATTAGGACTTAGAGCAATTTTAATCATTTTAAACAATTTTATTAATACTCCCTTCCCCAAGTTCTTGAGTACAAGGAAAAGTACAAACTAGGTCAGTTTTCTGTTTATTTTTTAAAATATGAATTTCATAATTTGCCTCTGAAGCGAGAGAAATGTACTGTGGAACTTCAATGGGGAACTTAATTTCCTAAAGCAACCTGCTAGCAACTGAGTCAGTCACTTCCTTGAAGTCAGCCATTAACCAGCGCTGAACACTGCCATCCTTCAGCTGCCCCTAGCCAAGCTATTCTGACCATGTGTAACACATCTCACTTACACAGTTCTTCACCACGGTCCATAACACTTCTAATTAATGATTATCTTGCATTTCAGATTCAAATTGAAGGAACACAATACAGAAAACAATGCTGCCATAAAGGAGAAACAATTTTTTTTTTATCTTTGTCCCATCACTCCTGTCTGATAAAGCCTATCTCAGACTAAGTTCTGCCTCTACTCGATGAAGGCTGGTGGTGGGTCTGGTGGGGGCTGGGGTGGAGGATGTCCTGTGGTATACCAGGAACTGCCAAGAGCCAGGCTCCGGTGTACAAAGCATTTGCTCCAGCCCTTTGAGCCATGGCCCAGTCCTGTTTTTTTTTTTTTTTGCTTTTTGGGTCACACCCGGCAATACACAGAGGTTACTCCTGGCTCATGCACTCAGGAATAATCCCTGGCGGTGCTCAGGGGACCATATGGGATGCTGGGAATCGAACCTGGGTCGGCCGCGGGCAAGGCAAACGCCCTACCACTGTGGTATTGCTCCAGCCCCCAGTCCTGTCTTTTTAATCTGACCACAGAGAGCAGAGCATAGAGGAAACCAAAACCATACAATTGATGCACCTCTGAACACAGGACTTTGAACTCAGCTAAACCTGAGGCCCAACCATCAATCACTCAGTCTAACTTTGTTTACGTTCCTCTCCAATTTATTTCAGGACACAGTTAAAGCTCTGCCTGTCTCTCTCCAGCTTACCTAATGACCGTTCCATTAAATCACAGTCCACCCTAATAGATTCTTTTGTCAAGAAAATTCAGAATGACTCACCCTATGGACACCCTTTCTCCTGCCTTAGGCCTTTTTATAACCATGCCAATCCATATGTTCTTCCTGCCACCAAGGGAGAAAGGTTTCCATCTATTAAAGGTCAGATGTGTTTTAGCAATTAACTTCTCTCCTAGCATTTCTAAGACTTGCTCCATCAGTGATTATGCTGCTGTGTATGACTCTTAAACAGCCCCCTCTCTCCCAACCTTTCACTCTCTATATTCCCAAACTAAATCTTCATACTTTAAAATAATTTGTATTAAAAATTCTCTGAAATTTTCCAAGGCAAAATTTTTGTGCTTGAATAAGAGGTGTGAAAACTAAGTTTCAATTTCTTAGCTTGGAAAGTTTTCTCTCCATACATTAGTTCTCTCTGGTTCTGCTAGTAGCACAAGCAGAGAAATGCCCATGATTACTGCATGGAATTAAAATGAGGCAATGTATTGTAAAGTACACAGTGCACCCAACTCTGTGAAAATTCCATGATAAAATATAAACACTTATGCAATGTTTCTGCCCCCCTTCCCCTGTAAAACATATTTAAAAACAAACAAGCATCAAAATGGACTTTGCCTGTGTGTTGAGTTGTTGCCTAAATGATGGGAGAGTATTTCCTGGAAAAATATTCCAGGAAATGCTCTGTGATGGTGGAAACTTAGTGTGATAAAAGATACAGATTATACAAGCACATCCATTTTTAAAATCCATCAATTACGTTTATTATGTGTAAATTTTACATATATACATTTTTTAAAAGTATTATAAGGAAGATTAAGTAATAGGTCTTTAATGTGTGCCTTTTTCAGCAGTGTGGAGTAACAATTCTTAAACTACATTTAGCGTACTGGAGGTCTGAGTAAATGAGCAAATGTATTATAGAATAATGTAGTGTCTCATTATTCCATAAGTTAGTTTTAAGTTGAGAAGAGCCAAGAATATTCTCTCTGGTACTGGAATGTAATTAGAGGTATCAACATTAGTAAGAGCTTGTGGTCTGATCAGAATACACACACACAAACGCCTATATAATAGTATACATAAATACAAGTATGATACACGGAATTCCATAGATTAGTTTCTAAACACCATTTTCCATTCAAAAGGAACAAACTGTCCCGGTGGTAATTAATAACCAATTCTAATCCCTGAATATCTTGCTCTAAGAAAGTAAGAAAATACTCAGAAGTGAAGGGAAACTCCCAGAACAAGTGAAAAACCTACTAAAAGGGCTCTCACTGGCCAAATCTGAGCCAACCTGAAGCAGCAGTTCAGAGGTGATGAACCTGAATAAGGTATTGGGATGGAGACACTCCCCACTGCCAACCCAACCACAAACCACTGAATTACAAAAGAATTCAGGATCCTCTATAAGTAGATACTGAGCTCCAGCTGACTCCTTTTATTGTCCAACTTATATCTCCCACAGCCACATTTAAATAGTTATCAAAGGGAAGTTTTGCATCACCTTATGCAATGGCTCATGTGGAAGAGCTTAGAAGAACTAGCACAGATTCACTGGTAGTGAGAAAGTGGGTGGTTGCTCCAAGAATAGCACCCAGACTTGGAGCCATGAATGAAGAGGCACCAAACACGTATTTTTATAGAATGAAAGGGAAAACTATGTACGTGGGAGAAGAGCAGCAATGTAAAGGCAATTAGTTCTAATTCAAAGTGGAGGAGAGCAATTATGGCCATTTGTAAAATGAGATGGCAGCGTATACATGTTTGTCACAACCACAAAGTACTCTGGCGATGACTTTTAACTATTTCTTATTGCTCTTATGTGTGTGTGTGTGTGTGTGTGTGTGTGTGTGTATCTTCTTTTTTTAACTCATTAGAAACTTTGTGTCTTTCCTACCTGGTGACCCAACCCACCTGTTCTGTCTTGGTAAACAAGCATCATAAGACTGTGGATTAAAGACTGCCCACCCCATGCCTGTCAAGATGCAGGCTAGGGGGCAGGGGTGTGGGGAGGGAACCTGGGAACACTAGCGGAGGGAAGTTGATACTCCTGCTGGGATCAGTTCTGAAACACTGTATGTCTAAAACTCAACTATGAATCACTTTATAAATCATAGTTCTTTGATAATTTTTTTAAGATTTCCCGTCCCCATAGGGTAATCAGCACTCAGGGCTCTGCAGTTGTCACCTGCCTCTTCCTCTAGGGATAGAGTTTAGAGAGAGAGAAGACAAGACAAGTACCAGCCACTGCCTCTCTTCAGTCTCTAGGCACAGCCCACAATATCCAGCGCCCCCTTACCACACACCTGCCATGCTCCTGGGAGAAAATGCACTCTGGAGTGCAACTGCAAATTACAAAAAAGACACGGGCAGGAGATAAAACCATGCATGAACAAAATCTCCTAAATCCCTTTCCTAAAAATGTTACTTTAGATATTACCTTAGAGCGTAATTCTATAAAGAGGCTTAAAATGATATTAACAGATGATATAAGTATTTAAAAAAATGAAGTAGAAGACACAGAAAATATATATTCAGCAAAACACAATATAACTATAATAGGGGGGGAAGTATATGACATAAAACTATTTTGTGGCTCTATTTCTTTTAGCCCATTTGTCATTTTTATCCTAGTGTCTGGCACTTGAAACGACTTTTAAGATCAGAATTCTCCACTCTACTAAATATGTCTGAGAGTCACTTTGCAAGACCTCCTTGCACTAAGTGGGGCCTACGTTTGTCCAATCAGATGCACCTGTCAGGAAATGAGCGATGTAAAGATGCAGAGACAGGATGGGCTCCGCTCAAGGCTGCCTGGGTCAGCATGTTGTATCTCCCATTAAAACAGAATCTGTGACAAGCACTTGTCTGTGATGCTGGCTGGCAAGAGCTAGTCTCCTAGTCGTCTTGCTCCTGGGCACCATCTTGCAATCCAAACAACATGTGCTTTTTCTACCTCAGTCAACCAAAGTTGCCTTTACTTGCTCAAAGTTTGAATTGTGTCTGATATTTACTATCTGTTTATTATCTACTACTGAATTGCTGTCACACAACTGACCTCATTAGGATGAGTGGCCCCACAGAAGAAGCACTAGATTTTCCTGCTCTCAGAAAACAGGGCATACTTATGATTTCCTGGTTTATTTTTGTGTCTGGGAAGGCTCAAAGATGATCCCACCCAAATTCATGGTAATATGGGTCCCAACCCCTAGAAAAGCCTGTTATCATGTCAATTAGAAAGACATCATTTTCAGATAGTGATGGGATGGGGGCAACCTATCTAATAAACAAAGCTACTTTAGCTTCTCACTAGTAAAATAAAAAATTAATAAAATTTCACCCTGCTGAATTTCCAAGTTCTATCTCGGCTTCTTATTTAAAAAGTCTTTCCACTTTTGGGATAAGAAATTATTGTTTCAAAGGATGAAGAAGAAAATATCTGAAAACAAATTACAGTTGAAACTCTATTAGCAGATAACATGCAAGATAAATACTAAAAGCCCACATATTACTCTGCCCTGGGTTACTGGCGCAAGACAGGGAAGCATATTAATCAGAGATAAGGTTCCCCAGGATGACTGCTTATTAGCTTATTCAAAGAGGCTCTATAGGAGCAATCCATTTGCCAAATTGACTCGTGCCCAAATTTTTCTGGCCTGCAAACTACTGAATGGTTAACCCTCCTATTAGCAGTCCCAGCAGGACCCAATGCATGAATGAACTCAAAGTCTCTTCTTCCCCTTGAGAGGCCAACCAGAGCCACATTCAGGCCAAATGTCTCAGATTTATCAAAGGGCTATGGCTGCTATGGCTGGGTGATAAATAATGAAGACTTGAATGGTGGTAAAGGGGACTTTTGCTTTCCCTGACTCTTGCTGTGGCACTAACTGAAAGTACTGGGCTAATATTTTTTTTTTTAAGATTTTTAAAAGAAAATCACCCTGCAGAGGTCAGATAGATAATAGAGCGGGTAGAGTCTTTGCCATTGACTTGCACATGGCCAACTCAGTTTTAATCGCCGGCACCCATGTGGTCCCCCAAGTCCCACCAGGAGTGATCCCTGAGCAAAGAGCCAGGAGTGAACCCTGAGCCAGGTGTGGTCCCCAAATCCAAACATATCAACTTAATTAAATTAAAAAATCATCCTGCTTTTAGATTTTAGAGAGCTGTGTTTTTTATGGTCTATGCTAGCAAAGCAATTAAAATCGTACATTCAACAAGAATGAACTACGAACTTTTGGAACGATTGGGGATAGGTAATTTTGGTGCTAAAAAGAGGACTGATGTTTCTGGTGTTACCAGTGAATGGGATATTTTCCTTATAAGATACAGAAAATGAGAAAAAAACGGTAACTTCAATCATACCCAAATGACTGGGATAGAACATCCTTTCCAGGCAAAGTGCAGCAGACCCCGGTGGGGCACCCTTTGCTGAGACAACAATGGATCTGACCAAAAAGTCCGGCTGTATCTCCATTACAAATGGGAGACAGATCATTGCCTCATTTCATATTAGTCTCTCAGGACCCAGAGGGCAGAAACAATTTCCTTTCACTCCCAGGCAGGTTGGACCTGACCCAGTCAGTTAGAAATAAACAGGAAGTAAATTGATTTAAAGGGGGGGGGGGGGTGTGGAGGGGGGAGGGGATTGTTAGATAAAATATATATATATATATTTGATTCAACTAGAAATGAATTCCTCCCTTTTTTCTCCTATAGGAAAATGATAAATAAAATGTAAAACTGGAGTGAAATTTAAGAAGGCATGTGCTTTATATATATTAAATGAAAATCATTGTGAAAGCAAAATATGTCTTTTTTTTGATAATTCAGCACAAAACCCAGCAAAAAGAATTTATGATGAAATAGTTCATCTAACATCTGACATGGTAAGAACTTAATTGAAATATATTTCATCCAAGCTATACAAAGAAGCCTCAGTGACATCAACTGCAATAGAATGGCACTTGATGATGCAGTTGTGGAGAGGTTTGCACATCTCCGGACACTGTAGTGGTTGTGTGCTGGGGGATGTAGAGGGGTTGTAAGAGCCGGCACAAATGGTTTTATTTTGCATCCCATCCATGGGAGGCCTTCTACTATTCTGTTACTTCGCCCAGAGCTTTAGTTTTTCACAAAGTGACATACTGAGGGAAAGAACTGCTTGGTTCAACAGCTTTACCAGAACACTGGCACACATGTTAATTTGAAGATAAAATCATAGGGCAAAATATGAACATTAAGTGACAATATTGTGAATATCGGTAGTTTAGTACATTTGGGTTAGTTTTCCACCATGGGCTAAATGTGCACTGCAGAAAGTTCTCTGAAAAGGACAGAGAGGAAAAAACGTTCCATTTTTATCCCTTTTAAAAAAAAAAGGTTGGAAGCACTATTACTTTTCATTCTAATCACACCAGACAACATTATCTTCTCTGACGTCCTCACTCTCCTTCCTCCTGAAGAGAATCAGCAGATTGGCAGCAGATTGGAAGACCTTCTATTTCCATACGGCTGAGTGCAGTGATGTTTTATCACACTGTACTCTTTGAAGCATGCACTCACGTGCAGTGAATGTGTGTGTGTTGGCGGAGAAGAGGGGAAGAGGGAGGAGCTTAGCTGAAATGAAACACATGTGAGCAGGAGCCTGTAGGTCTGCAGCAGACCTAGCCCCCCCCCTCACACTCCCCCCACCCCTGTCCCTGTCCCAGGAGGTGAGTCTGACACTCACCAGGACTGGAGATTCCAGCTACCAAAGCAGCCCTCATTCTAGTCTGCCAGAGCCACTTTTGCTCTCTAAAGACATCATTAAAAAATGAAAGAATAATTTCTCACTGCAAAGAAATATTGGAGATTGGATCTGGGGTAAAGTAAGCTGAGGGGGCTGTCGCCGTGAGATAAGAATCCTGGCTGCATTACTGGCTGACCCCCAAGCTGTAACACATGTCTTTGGCACCCGGAAACAGAAGCCCAGAAAACAAACAAACAAAATTCTTGTTTACAGAAAAGCATCAAATAAACCCTTAAAAGAAACATATATATATATATATATATATATATATATATACACACACACATATATATGTGTGTACGTATATACATATGTATATATATATACACAATATACACATATTCCCCCCCCCATTTTCTTTGTGTTATTTTTAAGTTACTTCTGAGAAGGGCCATCAGAATCTTTTTTATATTTTCTAAGTTGGATTTCTAAGATGGATTTCACCCAATCCATCTTGAAAATACAATATTTAAGGACAAAACCATCTTGAGACGGTCACTGCATTTTACAGTTTGTATGGATAAAGGGGATAATACTCCTTGTCCTACTTCCTTTATGTTGTCTTTAGTTTTCTTCCTTTAAAAACCAACTATTATAAGTAAGTGAACATGATCGTGGTAGTGTTTATGGCTTTGATGAACATCTACTGCGCTTTCTCTACCACCAGAAGTGCCAAAGACTCTCCACCACTGACCAGTGTCACTTCTACTCCAAGCCTTCTTTCCTCGTGCTCCCCCAGTGCTGTTTCTTAGTTTTAATTTTACTTTAATTTATTCGGGGAGTGGGAGGGGAGGCTCCCAAGTAGTACCTGGGGGCCCAGAAGCCACTCCTGGTGACGATGTTTGGCCTCTATGTGTGGCTCTGAAGGTTTAGCCCTCAGGCCTCGCAATTCAGAGCTGCTGAAGCCTGACATTGCTGGGGACCCCCAGGGCTACCAGAGTGCTGGGCAAACCAGACCATGCTGGGGAGAGAACACAAGCAAAGCCCATGTTGTAGTCTGCTGAGTTAGGTCCCCACCACCATGTGACTTTTATTTTAAGGTGCAACTTAGAAGGGTCACCAGAATCCTTGGGCATTTTGGACTTATCAAGATGAAATGCTTGTTCAAAACCTTCTTGCAAATGTATGACTTAAGAACAAGCCACCATCTAGGAGGTAGTTTCTTTCCTCTTGGTTGTGATATGGGGGGGGGGAGAGAGAGAGAGAGAGAGAGAGAGAGAGAGAGAGAGAGAGAGTCTGGGCAGCTCAGTACCTTCTTTTGTCTGCTCTCGGCAGCAGCAAGCTGGGCGGCCATTCTCTCCTGCATTTTCCTGCAGTGGGCCATGACGGCTTCAAGGATCGAGAGTGGGTTGGTGCAAACGGGCTTCTTCTCTTTGTCACTGGCACCTGCTTCATAGTCTCTCTGGAGTGCCAAGAATGGGTCGTTTAAATTAAATCTTCCATACCGTTCCTGGATAAACACCTCCTTCCGGCGTGCCTAGAACAAAATCAGAGGGGTACGGTGAAGTGAGAGAACAAAAAAAAATATACAGAACGATCTTTAAAAGAAGGTCGTGTGATTTCGTTTTCCAAACATGACTCACATCTGTGGGAGTAATGGCTCACATATGCTGCTGGGCAGTGACAGAGGAGCCATTGCCAGTGAACCACAACGTGACCCCCGTGGCCAGATGCTCCCCCACCCCTGACTTGCCAGGCATGCCATTTGCCCTACTTTCAAATCTGCCTTAAAGAGCACTGTCTCTCACGTTACACACCATGCAAACATTGTTTTCTCTGTGATGCTCTCACTCCAAGGATCTGTGTTTTACGTTCAGCCTTTCGGGGCGGGGAGGGGGGGTGACTGAGGGGTCTCTAAGCAGTGCTCTGGAGCCCCAAGAGTCATTCATTCCTTGAACATTCTTAGCCAATTGAGTTTCACAGTTTAATGCCGGAGGCTGGCAGTCCTGCTGGAGGCCAGCTGGGCCACCCTGGCAGAGCTGAGAGGCACTATGTGATGCTGAGAAGGCAACTCAGGACGTCGCCCAAAAGGCATGCACCCCAGCCTTTTGAACTCTCGTGCCAGCCACCCATATGATGTGCTTTTTAATTTAAAGTAAAATCCCAAAGGTCAAGAATGAAAATCGTTTCTAGCACGAGTTCAGAAATCATCCGACGACAGAACTTACACTTTTTGCAATTATCATGATAAAACATACAAAATACAAATAATCTCAAACAAATTTAATATAGCCAGAAAAAAATTATATATGGCTATTTTTAAAAGAATAAAATATTTCATGAAGCTGTGCCTAAAAAATAATCACAACCATCACATTTTGTAGAACGTGATCAACTCCAAAACACTAAAAGTTTTACAAAAATGCACATACATCATCCTCATTGAAGGGCATTAAAATATAGTTCACAGAATCCCAGGAAAGAATATAACCTCATTTCCTCTAAATGTCACTCCATCAGCGTCAAAGTTAATTGCACACCCACATGGCACTAAATGCAATTTTCTATAATTAGACTGCAACAGGCTTTGCATAAAATAAAAACTGGTAATGGAAATAAATGAAAAACTAGCAACATTTTCCAAGCCAGGTCATTTGGAATAGCCACTAGTAAAAAATTATTCTACCTCACTGCCAATAGGAAAATAAATTACAATAAATCAAGCCTAATTATCCAAAATGCTAAATATGTTTCCCAAAAAAAACTGCATACATTTATCACTTTGAAACAACTGCCTTGACCAACTTAACTTTTCTACTTTTACACTACTGTCAGCAAGCCAACAACCGAATAAACATAGTTGTGGGACAAATGGAAAACTTTAACCTTTTTTTCTTCTTACTTGATTATAAAACAAGGTTTTTTAAAAAGCCAAGCTTCACCAATATTTTAAGCTAGTTTTCAGAGGATCATTTTAAACTTAATAGATGACAAGCACATGAGTCAAAAAGCATTTGGTGTTCCTGCATTTTTCAAATTCAGTTATGTAATCGATGCGCTGAGCAAGTAGTGCCTGAGAGATGCAACCAAATACAATTTCATTTTGTCCTTCACTTTTCTCCTCATGTTATTCTGTATATAGCTCCTTCCCTTGGCCCTAATAAAACCTGGGACAGCAATATAGCTTTTCTAATTACTTCTTACCTAATACAGAGTCAATGGTGAGAGTCATGAAACAGGTACCTTATGGTTATCCAAATATCCAAGCCACTGTGGCATGACAGTTTCTCTACCCCAGCTTGGTTCTGCTGTGCCGGGAATGGGATTATGATAAACTCCTCCCATCCAAATCATCTCCACTTTTCTCTAAATTGTTTCTGCCCTTGATGGCATGAAGGGAATTAGTGGTAGATACTGAAGATTGAAGTGAGGGAACAGGAGCATTCTACTTGACTGGTTTTGGTAGATGGTCCTATCTGCTCTTTTTGAATGAAAGCCTTGGCAACTACAGAGGAACACTTTCTCCCTTTACTGCTTGGACTCCTTCATCCATAGTTTCTTGAAGTCATAAATTTTGTCTTTAATTGAATCACCGTGAGATAAAGTTACAAAACTTTCATGTTTGAGTTTCAGTCATACAATGATCGAACACCCATCCCTCCACTGGTGCAGTCTCCACCACCAATGTCCCCAGTATTCCCCCCCCACCCACCCGCCCTTTCCAACCCTCCCCTGCCTCTATAGCAGACAATTTGCCCATACTCTCTCTCTACTTTTGGGCATTGTGGCTTGCAATACAGATACTGAGAGACTATCACATTTGGTCCCTTATCTACTTTCAGCACATATCTCCCATCATGAATGATTCCTCCAACCATCATTGACTTAGTGATCCCCTCTCTGAAGTCATAAATTTAAGGCAGAGAGCATAGCTAGGAACAGTGCAAAGTTGAAAAGTGGTGATTTTTCTTTAAGTATGTATAATTTAGGGTCACAGATGTAATTCTGCAGGCTTTGCATGTATGAGGATCTGGCTTTAATCTCAAGCACTACATCCTCCATAGGGAAAAACATAAGAAAAATCCCACAAAAATGAAGAATTTCAAATTAGCAGTAGCATACCAAGCAACCAAGCATAGGGGTTTGGTCACAGCACACACTGCAACCCCCTGAGTTGGGTGGCCTTGCGTCTGAAATATACATCAATATCCCATTTTTATTGACCAAGTGTCCATGTTCTCCAGACTTTCCTATTGAAAGGGTTCTGAATCAATCCATGGCCCTCTTCGGTGCAGTTAGTTAAACCTATAGTCTATAGGAAACATTTGCGAATCACTGTTAAAATCTGAGAACTGTGTAACCAATCTTCCTGTCACTTCCACGGCATTCCTACCTTTTCAGCCTCACCACCACTCAGCCTACCAAGACCTACAGGAGAAACCTACTAAGTCATTAAACAGTCTTCTAGAAGCTGTTTTCCTTCTGATTTGAGATGAAGGCAGGAAGAAGTGGAGGGGGTGAGGCTCAGTATCATTCTCTCCAGAGAAAGTCCTTCAATTTAAAAATCTTTCCCTTTAATTTTTTTAATAACTAAATTCTTTTATATTCCCAATATAGTTAAGAAGATTAAAAGTCAAAATTAAACTTCTGGAGCCAGAGAGACAGTTCAGGGGATAAGGTGCTTGCTTTGCATGCAGCAGACTGGTGTTTGGTCTGACCCCCGTTCCTGGAATCTCATAGGATCCCCTAAGCCAGTCAGGAGGCTGATCTGACTGTAGAGCCAGGAGTAAGCCCTGAGCGCTGCCGGGTGTGGCCTCAAAACCAAACGAAACCAGACAAAAGTCAAAATTGAATTTCAAATATTTATATATGTATATATACATATATTTTTTTTAATTGCATCTCGAGGTGGGAGAGATAGTATAGCAAGTAAGGCGCTGGCCTTGCACACAACTGACCCAGGTTTGATCCCTCATCATCCCACATGGTCACCAAGCCTATCAAGAGTAACCCCTGAGCACTGCTGCGTGTGACCCCAAACCAAAACAAAAGAAAAATCATGCTTCGCTTTAATATGCAGTATTTATCTTAGTAGTCCCCCTGCTGAATCTTAACATTTTAATAGGCCATCCATTATAATTACCTCAAGCCAATGTACTCATTTAACATACTTCATGATGTATAAAACTCAATGACTTACTGAAAACTGGCCTGCCTTCCTCCCTCCCTTTCTCTCCCTCCCTTCCTTCCTTCCTTCCTTCCTTCCTTCCTTCCTTCCTTCCTTCCTTCCTTCCTTCCTTCCTTCCTTCCTTCCTTCCTTCCTTCCTCCCTCCCTTCCCTCCCTCCCTTCCCTCCCTCCCTCCCTCCCTTCCTTCCTTCCTTCCTTCCTTCTTTCCTTCCTTCCTTCCTTCCTTTCCCTCCCTCTCTCTTTCTTTGGTTTTCTGGGTCACAGTGCTCAGGACTTACTTCATGCTATATGATACAGGATCACTGCTGGTGGGCTGGGGTACCTACCATATGGGGTACTGGGGATTGAAACCTGGCTGGCTACATGCAAGGTGAGCAACCTACTCAGAGTATCAATTCTCTCTGGCCCCAACTCAAGCCTTTCTTAACCAGATTAAAATTACTTATGATGGGCTTCCCTGGCCATGCTCAGGGATGAGGGGTCAAGTGAAGTTGGTATCCAACTTGAGGCCTCAAGTATGCAAGGTATGTACTCCAGTCCTTTGCTTTATTACCACAGCACTGAAAACTATTTTCTGACAGAGAGGAGAGACCTACACATACATAATGGACTTATTTGTGCTGAAATCATTTTAATGGTCTGAAAATACATATACATACATGTTTAACTAGGATCAAAGTTTTGTGTACTATCTTTTGATAAATGGTTTTATTTTTAAATCACTAGCTTTGATAGATGGTCATACTGCAACACTGTTAAACATGAGTAAAATATTTTTTCGGCTGAAAATGTGAAATGTAAAAGGTTCATAAATACAACTCTGCTCATTTTCTTTGCAAATATGAGCAAAGTGTTTATGATGAAGTTTAAGACCCCGTTTGATTAGATAAAGAAAGAACACCAACAGACCCCACTGGCGTACTGAATACCAATGTGGAACAGTAGACCCAGTAAACTAAAAGCAATACTCTCGGACAAAGGACAGACACACTGGCGGCACACCCAGTGTGTGATCTTGGATTATAGGAAGAATTCAACCACTCGCTGAGCCTACATGGGCTGTGCCTTCTCCAAAACATTTACTCGCAGAGCCTTTCAGGTGGGGGCATTTACGTAAGGCTGATATCCTTCCAACCCATCAGAAAGCACACAGCCGGTGTGTACTGAGGACTTGTTAAATGGATAAATGTAACATCTAACAGATGTGGGTGAACACAATGTATAGGCTAGAGTCCCCTGAAAAAAGAGCTTAGATTTTTTTTAACTTTTTTTCCTGTAAAAAGTTAAGTCTCTTGGGGCTGGAGCATAGCACTGCCCATAGGGCGTCTGCCTTGCACATGGCTGACACGGGTTCGAGTCCCAACATCCCCTGAGCACTGACAGGAGTAATTCCTGAGTGCAAAGCCAGGAGTAACCTGTGAGCCTCACCGGGTGTGACCCAAAATGAAAAAAAAAAAAAAGTTAAGTCTGTCAAGGGACAACATTTTGAAAAAAAATTAAATTTAGGCACCGTGATTCACAATAAAGTCCCAAAGTTTCAGGCATACAATGTTCCATGTTCCAACATTACACCCACCACTTTGTCTATGTGATACATCATACTTGGGAATGTTGCCCCCTTCATTGCCCAGATGACTCCCTAGTGACCATCAACCCTCAGTGCTGCCTCCTCTTCTTTTATCTGAAAAAGTTCAAAAAGCATCTGTAATTGAACACATGTCTAAGTCATTTGAAATTCTATAACTTTGCCCACTTTTTAACAATTAATGATTATTCATTTTAACAGTCTGTAAAACGATGACCTTTTTCAAGATATCTTCCTTTACAATGTTTTTTGTTTCTAATGTACTACATATTTTAAATTAAGGGAAGATCAGCAATGCATAAAATTTTTTTTAATATTGAACAAGACTATGTTACAAAAATGAGCTGAAATGTTTATCTTGGTGGGTATGAAATGGCCTGCTTCTCAGAAAAGGAACAGCTAAATGTGCATATAAATTCTTGGTTTATACATCACAATTACTTGAAAATAAGTGCACTTTAGGGAAATGAGTCATTATGAAGACACAGACTAACTATAAAAACAGACTCATTACAGAACTCTAAGTACATTGACAAATATATATATTTTTTATTTTAATCCAAATTTTAAGTTTTATAAGATTTTGAAAGCATCACAAGAAAAAAGTAAAAATATGACCATTTTTGGTAGAAAATTTGTGCTAGAGTTCCTACCTTCTTTACTTTCATTATTTGGTAAGATCAACTGAACTGGTTGGAAAATAAGCCTAAAGATTAGTTATTTACAACTAATGTTACATACAAGCAGACTCAGAATTAAGAGATGGATTGACAAGAGATTGATAATCTCTTCAGTAGAACTACAGTAATTATGGGAGCTGGAGCAACAGTACAGCAGGTAAGGTACTTGCCTTGCACGTGACCAGCCTGGGTCCAATCCTGAGCACCCTATACTGTCCCCGAACCCCTCCAGAAATGATCCCTGAGAGCAGAGCCAAAAGTAAGCCCTGAGCACTGCTCGATGTGGCCTCAAACAGACAAACAACAATTAAATAAAATAAAAGACAAGGGCAAAGGCAAAGGCTTAGGGAATTCATAGCACTGAAACCAGTCTTGCATGAAGCTTTAAAGGAGTTCAGAAAAGGCAAGATAAACTCCTCAGCTCTCGGCACTTAGAATGACATTCACTAAAGGTGCTTAGAGTTGCCCTCTACTAGATCAGAAAAAGTTTGTTTTCTCCTACATAAAGGGTAAATATACATTTGTAATAGTGAATTAATATTTCATTTATATTGAATTTTACATATCTGATCAGATGGGTTTTTTAAACACCCATAAACCTTTATTATAATCCTTTACTTATTTTTGCAGACACTTAAGTAATGTCTATAAAGTATTTCCTAGGATGAAGTCAATATTCCCTTTATTAAAGAAAAAAACACACATTTTTACTTTTATATACCTATTTAGATTCTCCCTTTATAATTTCATTAATTCTCTTCACTCTTAGTAAATTTGACATTTGTAAGATTTTTATCTATTTCATATAAATTGTAAAATATATTTGCACAGAATTATTCATAACATTAACTTTTAAAATATGTACTGTAAAAAATAGTTTCAAAAAATACTTTATCAATTTATCATTCGTTTACAATTTTGTTAAACTTCAAATTAACTTTATTCACCTATGCGTAGATGTCACTACTTCCAAAACAAACAGAAAGAGAGAAGAGGGATAATTCCAATTCTATCCCAAATATGAGATAAAAAAAAAAATAGCAAGGGGACAACAAATGGCCAAAGTCATCATAACTGAAGATTTTGTCCACATAACTAAGCTTACACAGGGAAGGGTGAGAGAGGGGTTCTTGGGAGACTGGTAGAGAGAAGCGGGTACTCTGGTGATGAGGGTGGTGCTGGAATGAATATCCAGGAAAATTATAGTGAACAGCATTGCAAATCCATGTACCTCAATAAAAATGGTTTTGAAAACTCAAATGGTTTCTCAACAACAGAGTTTTCCAAAACCATCAACAAAAGCATTTACTTACGCAGTTCTAAATTAATTAATTATATGGCACTCAGTAAGACTGGGAATAAGTAAGATTAAGAGCTCTTTTCTGAAAAAAAAAAAGAAGAAGAAGAAGGAAAATTCTTCTTGCAGATGAATGGAAATAGCCAGATATAAGTCAACATTCCCAAAGCTCATTCTCACTCAAAGAGAGCCAATGATCAGGTAAGAACAAGCTTACAGATCTGTACATCTCTCTTCCCTCTCCCCTCTCCCACCTCTCCTTCTCCTTCCTCTCCCTCTCCCTCTCTCTCCCCCCCCCTTTCTCCTCTCTCTCTCACACACAGATGGAATAGGTGACTAGTGAATTGCAGAAAATGGAACAGCAATATAACATGTATAAAGTTGCTTGGAGAAGCATAGTGCTTGCTTTTCAACGATCTCAAATGTCTGAAAGAAGTTCACCTGCCAGAAATAAAATTTAAATTCCTAGATGAAGAATAAAATTGCTATAAAGTAAATAATGCTTTTCAGTGCATACTTTTAAGATAATACTTGAATGTACAAGACACTGGAATGGAGTGGGAGGTTTATTACAGGATCCGCTCTGCAATACTGGAATGGCAAACCCAGCTCACTTTCCCTTCAGCCTCACTCCTAACCATTCTGCCCCCTACAATTTCCTTTCTGATCACGGACCCTATTATCTAGATGTGTGGAAATTACTGTGCCAGGAATACACTGACTATATATTTTGAATTACATATCCCCACCAATTATATTTAATGCATTCCTGAGGCTAACATCTGCAAAACACACGTCAACCTACACTCACTTTCTCTCAGAATATGGACACCATTCTAACCAAACCCATGCAATGGGTTGGTCTTGCAGAGGCCAAAATCAGAAGAAATCTTCTCCTCCTAGTGACCATCCTTCCTTTATTGTGGCTTAGATGCCACTGGCTCCTTTATACACATCAGTCAGTGCTCAGCTGAGCCATGAATATGGTCCAAAGCACCTTTGTGAACAGGCTGCAGAGTTCTGTAAAAGGTTGCAGAGTTCTGCTCTCCTGCTCAGAAAAGATGTTATAAAATTATCAGAATCTGTCAAGCTGTGTCCAGATAAGACACTGCAATTTGCCTGTAACAGTTCTCGCCAGCTAGCCAACAGAGAGAACTTGCAACACAGAGAAAACAACTTGCCATCACTGCCCTCAGCAGTTACTTGTCAGAATTACCTCCATCTTTCCCTCTACCACACAGTGAAAATCAGGTCTTTTACATTTTTGTAACTTGAACAGCTATTAATGGAATATCACACACTTACTAGAGATAGAAATAAAAATTTCCATTACTATGCCCTATGACTAGTGGCTATGGATAAAATGTTTATGTTAAAATAAAAGACAAAATGATGTTAAATTTCAAGAAATAGGCACTATGGTTCAACACTAAAAATAAAAATTAGAGGCTGGTCGGGGCTGGAGAGATAGCACAGTGGGTAGGGCGTTTGCTTTGCACGCAGCCGACCCGGGTTCAAATCCCAGCATCCCATATGGTCCCCTGAGCACCGCCAGGGGTGATTCCTGAGTGCAGAGCCAGGAGTAACCCCTGTGCATTGCCGGGTGTGACCCCAAAAAAAAAGCAAAAAAAAAAAAATTAGAGGCTGGTTGGTGAGCTAGTACAGGGGTTAAGAAACTTGCTTTACATGCACCCTAGTTCAATGTCAGGCACCATCCCAATTTAACCTTTACCCAAATCTGCATTTTAGCTTTTTCTTTCTTTTTCTTTTTTTGTTTTCTTTTTGGGTCACACCAGGTGATGCACAGGGGTTACTCCTGTCTCTGCACCTAGGAATCACCCCTGGCGGTGCTCAGGGAACCATATGGGATGCTGATAATCTAACCCAGGTTGGCTGCATGCAAGGCAAATGCCCTACCTGCTGTGCTATTGCACCCTACATTTTAATTTTTATAATTTTATTTAAAATAACACAGGTTAACTAAACTTGGAAAAATAGTGATTAAAATAAACACTTTTTAAAAAGCCATCCATAAGTCAAGTTAGAAGTTATAGTGACTATTAGATTGTCTTGTACTATAGCAACCTAACTATTTTTTCTGAGCATACATTAAAAGTTACAAGGATTTTTTTTTCTTTTTGGTCACACCTGGCGATGCATAGAGTTTACTCCTGGCTTTGCATTCAGGAATTACTCGTGGCGGTGCTCAGGGGACCATATGGGATGCTGATAATCTAACCCAGGTTGGCTGTGTGCAAGGCAAATGCCCTACCTGCTGTGCTATTGCTCCAGCCCCCCAAAGTTACAAGGATTTAAGGGAATATGTTTTAAGCAGACTTTTCCATTTAAATTATTAAATATTTCCCCTCTCAATAACATTAATTTTAAGTTTTCTGTAAACAAACCAAAATATTCTTCAATTTTTCATATTATGATTATGAATCACTTGTTTCAAAATTGTCCTCTCTGCAGTATACCTGTATGTAAATTTGTAGGAGTGTCTATTTACAAGGGTATATTCATAGAGATTTGATTACTGAGTTAAAGGAGAAAAATAACACTTTGGAAATGCGTTATCAAATATCTCCTCAGAGGATTTATCACTTTATAACAACTACCAACCGTACAAGACTTTGCTCACATGTTAGTCTACTTTAGACATTAGCGCTTTACAAATTTATTTTTTCTCTTTTGGTTTTGAGGCCATGTCTGGTGGTGCTCAGAGATTGCTCCTGGCTCTCTGCTCAGGGATCAGTCCTGGTGGAGCTTGGGGAAACACATAGTGTGCAGAGATAGAACCCCAGTCAGCGGCCACAAGGCAACTGACCTACCCACTGTACCGCCGCTCCAGACTCAGGTTTACATACTTTTGCTTATCTGAAAGACATTAAAAAGAATTCCCACCGCTGACAGTTTTCACTTTTATTAGTAATTAGATTTGATTTTTAATTTCTCTCTTTTACTACCTAAATAAACTATTTTGCTTCTAACATACACAAAAGGATTATTTTCAGTGTTGGTTAGTGTTTGTCCAGCATAGAATTTCTTGACTCTATTTTGCTACCAGAGTGAAGCATCTGCTCCATTTACTCCATCTTCGCCAGGAGCATCGACTCCCGGAGACCGTGCATGTCCAGTCACCACTTTCTACATGCATGCATACCTTCTTCAATCTCCTGGTTTCCTAAAGCTTCTGGCTAGAGAAGATTTCAATCCTCCTTCTGAGTTCTGGGAGATCTCCAAGTTGGTCACAGATTCAAACCTGTTACAGTGTGGCTTGGTTACTTCTACCAGGCATTAACCTTTCCCAGAGCATTGAATATTTTATTAACCATTTTACGCAGGTACAATTTTTCTCATGTGGTAGATATTAAACATGAAGCACAGAGAGGACCAGGGCATTGTCCAAGACTAAAGGGCTAGATGAAGAGGGGCCACATTCACTCCCCAATGCAACCCCTTGTCTCCATTCGAGGTCCAGATGATTGCTCTCTTTGACCCAATCTGCCTCGCTGCCATTCAGTTTCACTTCAAAGCTTCTGTATGCTTCTTTTAATTTGAAGACACAGAGCAGATGCTACCTAATATTACTGCAAAACGTTTACTTGTTTTGCATAATTTTGTCAGTTGTAGGTTCTGCCTTTGCATTATTAAATGTTGTCTTCCTTGTTCTTGTTCTTGCTCTGTGCTAGAAAAAAAAATCTTTATTCCCTTCTTGCAGCTCACACTACCCACTTGGTCTACATCTTTGAACTATTTGGCCTCAACTCAGATATTTGTTTATCTGAAAGTAGGGCGAATCTTCCTGAATATCTTTACTCTCCAGCTGGTTGTCATTAAAATACCTCTTCAGTGTCACAGCTTGAGCTGGTTGCTTTACTCCCTTTGGTTATCCCCTCTTACCTTACAATAACCGAGCATCTAACACAGGATTCTTTTTAATACAGTTTTGAAAGATTAACAAAACAATGCATAATAAGGCATTTTAGCTGGGTGCCTGGAAAAATACTCAACACATTATAACTGGTAGCTATCATCTTAATAATGTCGATACTCTTTCCACCTTGTTAGCTTTTTCATTTGCAAAGCCTCTAGATGCTCTCATTAGAAAAATGAAACATTGAGAGTCAGCTGCCAGTGCCAATTCTCCATGCTATTTAGAGCTCCCAGTAATTAGTCAAACATCAAGAATGTAGGGTGATAACTTTCATGTGTGTGTCCACACATTTACAAGTATTGTGTCTCTTCCACTGCATCACACTCCTGATGGGAAATAGTCAATTATTTAAGTGCAGTGGTTTTAACCCTCCAGTCCACATACTGGGGCTACTCTGCAGGTACAGAAAGGCTGAGAAGCACTGCTCCACAACAGGCCACTTCATGTACAGGAAAGTTTCAGCACTTATAAAAATCTGTACGTATGAAGTAAAATGGAGTCACACACCCATGGATGAAAAACACACGTCATGGGCCAACAATAACTAAAACACACAGAAATGTGGCATTCCATGGATAAAATATTAATAATCAAATCTATGATGAGACTCATAAATGATTATAAAATACATAACAAAATACAAAGGAATTCTATTTCCTTACCAGTCTTGAATACATGAAATTCACAATGTGTTCTGAACACCACATTTAGGAGAGGAGAGACTGTGATACCATAAACTTTGTAAGCCCTGAACCCGAAGAGATAATACAGCGGGTAGGGTGCTTTCTGTTCACGTGGCTGAGCGCGTTCAATCCACAGCACTCCACACGGTCCCCTGAGCTCACCAGGAATGATCTCTAGGTGCAGAACCTGGAGTAAGCCCTGAGCACTGGCAGGTGTGACCCAAAAAGCAAACTCACACACATACCAACAACAACTTCGTAAGGGCCTTGCCCTTATTAATGAACTTAGTTTTCAGCTTTTGATGTAAAATTAGATATTAACATGTATTTTATATATACAATCTTCAAACAACGAGCAAGCCATTCATTTGCTGAAATACTTTAAGGTATTTTTAATCTTCCAGATACCAAGGACATAATGAGAATTTTTCAACAAAATAAATAATATCATCAAGATTTACTAAAGCCTATGTCATTATAGTGAACGATCAAAATACTAGGTTCTGGGGCTGCAGCGATAGCACAGCAGGTAGGGCACATGGCCTTGCACATGGCCGACCTGGGTTCGATTCCCAGCATCCCATATGGTCCCCTGAGCACCTCCAGGAGTAATTCCTGAGTGCAAAGCCAGGAGTAACCCCTGTGCATCGCCGGGTGTGACCCAAAAAGCAAAAAAAAAAATACTACCTCCTGATAGATTTTCATAAGAAAATTTGTTTCCAAGGGCCAGAGCGATAGTACAGCAGGTAGGGCACTCGCCTTGCAAGGGGCCAATCCAATTCAGGTTTGATCCCTGGTACCCCATATGGGTCCCCAAGCCCACCAAGGGTAATCCATGAATGTAAAGTCAGACTAACCCCTTAACAAGCCCTCCAAAATAGGTTTCCAGTCACTACAAATAATTTTTTAAAAAACTAATGTTTGTTTTGAGGCTACACCTAATGGTGCTAGGGCTGACTTCTGGCTCTGTGCTCAGGGATCAAGAATAACTTTGACTTTAAAGTGTTTGAAAAATAAGACTTCTATATAAAAGACATACTGTCCGGATTACTAATCACCAGATTCTGAGGAACAAGTGTCTGTCTAGTAAGCACACTGGCGGGCCTCATCCTTCTCATGGCTGCTGAATACCCAAATCCTGTTCTGAAACCGGTTCCCCACTCAGCTGCCTATTACTCCCATCATCACAATGGCAGGGCGCTTTCTGGTTTGGCTTTAATCATGTATTTATCATGGAGGACTTCTCAGTCATTAACAGGAAAAACAAACAAACCAGCATTAAACATCCTTCCTAAAATGACATACAAGCAGACAGCAAAGCACATAAATCGAAAGCACCTCCAGAGAACGCCAGGTAGGGAGCTTCCTTGAGAACCTTCAATATTCAAGGGAATAATGCCATCCACCAGTATAATTCCGGAAATGCCGAGTTATTTGTGACTCCAGAAAAGAAATGTGGAAACAGCAGTGGGTGTGGGAACAGTGTTAATAAAAGCATCCCCACGCAAAAATTTTTAAAAGTGAAAAACAAAGAAAGAAAAGCAGTGTCTTGTCTAACTGGCGATAAAATAACAGATAATTTCTGTGGGCAGAGGTAGTGATTAAAACACTTTAAATATAGCCCCTTTGATAGCGGCAGGAAACATATGTTGGCTTGGTTAAAAATAAAATTCCCTAGGACATACATATAGAGAGAGGGGAGGCATTTTGCTCTTGGTGCTGCACGCCCCTACCGACTCCCCAGGGGGCCAAACTTGGCACCTGAGGAGTACCTCACCCATCACTTAGACTCAATGAGCATCTGGGAAACATAACACAGAAAGAGCCGCCCATTCGCACCTTCTATGGGCTCAAGATGATTCACTCCCTATCAACAACAATCCAGGGGGAAACAATGTCAACAGTTTGAAAACCATCTTGATTCAAACCCTGCTAGGAATTTTACCACCATGAAATGCTCCCCAGCCACTGCAAGAATGCACAGCTCCCCAGAGCAAATCACAGCACAGCTGCGGCTGCCAGAGAAGGGGGGGTGGGGGGCCCTCACAAGACAACACAGGAGAAGCCTAGCCCAGGAACTGCAGCACAGGCCTGCAAGGCAAATATGCGCCCCCAGGGAGGTGGCAGAGGTCCAGGCCATAGGTCACACACTCCCAGCTACTCTCAAGTCAAAGGCCCAGGGACCCTGACAGGTTTGGGAAAGGCCTGATTCTTGCTCAGGGGACAGGCAGTTGTCAGCAGGTCGTTTTTAGAAATGGGACCAGAATGCACCCACTTCCACTTGGGTGATTTTATTTTCCTTCGTTGTATCTGACTCAAGGTTAGCTATGCAAATACTTTCGGTCAATTACAGTGCATAGGCTCGTCAGTATTAATAAAATGTGTCTAAATGACATTAATCTTTTACTTCTGATTTTTACTTTCAAATAAATCGTATATGACAAGGCCATAAAGCGGTGAAAAAGTCTGAGTAGCCATTAAACTTTAGCTGAGAAAAATGTTAAGGGCAAAAGGTCAGTCACGTAAAAATGAACATGTTTATTATCCCAGGCTTACTCTGTTGGTTCACATGGTGAGTGTGCTTACCTAATTGTGACTCTGCAAGGGTTTTGTTTTGATTTCGGTTTGGGGGTTACACCCAGTTATGCTCAGGGCTTATTCCCGGCAGCGTCTGAGGCCTGATATGCAGTGTCTTGGGTCAAACTGGAGTTAGCTGCATGCAAATGACTTGCCCACGACACTATCTCTCCAGCCCTAAATTTTCAAAAATTACATTCATTTGGTGAGATTTCACCAAGCAACATGAGTACACTGGCTATTTTTTCCCTCCAGAAACCAGCTTCCCTTTCGTTTCTTCTGTGGGGTACTTGTGGGCCGACCAGGGAGTGTATCTGAAAGAGTCGGTAACAGAACATGAATTATAGAAGGCTGTGCGCATGTGCTACGCATTACGGAACAGTAAAATGTGGTGTCTCCCATGAAGGACTTTAGGCCAAGACAAGTGGTAATCATTTCCCGAGTCTCCAGCATGATTTATGATGGGCTGTGATCAATTTCTGCAAGGCCTAAACCTGAACTCTCTTTTCTTCTTGAAGTCTGTTCTTGTAAGAATCCATGTTCCCTTCTCCCGGCAATGCCACCCACCTCCTCACTGAAAGTGGAGCACAGTCTGCAAAGCTTCGGGGGCCTCGGACCACATGACAACACGCCTGTGTAGGCGGCACATGACAGCGCTCACTGGAGTCTGCTGCGGGAGGAGGCTCAGGGCCCTGTCATCCCGCCCACTCTCTCCTGGAGCAGCTACTGAAGGCATCTGTTTCTCTCCTTCAGTAGCCTCAGTCGCCCATTAATATTCCTGGAGAACACCAGGATCATAAAAATAAAGTTAATGAGGATGGGACCAGGCCCCTCGGCCTCTGTCAAAAAACATCTTGCTTCTTAAATCCCTGACCAGTCACATGGAAGTGTTCAGTAGGAAGCGAAACCTCATCCCATTCCCTCAGCCCAAGAAGACAAAGTGGCCCGGCCTGTCCACTGAGGTCATTTCCTTTGTATCAGGGAACACCTGTACTCTGGCGGCAAGGTGAGAAAGTTCCCAGAAGACGTCCGTTCTTCAGAGCAGCAGGACTAAGGATGGCGCGTCCACACACGCTCTTTCACCCATTCCCACGGGGACTGTCTTCCGTGGGACGAGCTGGCAGGGTAGACTTGGGTGTGACAGCAGATACTGCAAACAGGAATGGCAACCACAGGCCTGATCACATTCATTCCACACGCCAACTGATGACTATTGCTGCACATCTGCATTTCCAAGAGAGGTGCAGGAGACATCTGAGAGCTTGGGAGGGACCCTGAACTTTATCTGAGCTGGCTCAGTCCTCCCAAGCACTTAGGCGGCTCCAAAATCGTATTGTATGGACAGTGAATGCACAGACTATTTCGCCTTTGCAGTGTATTTTTAAATACTGGTACCAAGCACATGGAGATTTGCAGCTGTGTTTGTGAAGTAAAGAACATCATCTACTTGTGATTAAACCAACCATCCATAGAGATGATTCCTACTTCATTATAATATGAACAGAAGGGTCCATCAAAATGACCCAAAAAATCAATTTATGCAAAAAATCAAAATATCTTAATTGTCTATTTCCAAAATAATTCTTTTGGAAATGGGCTAATATTTGTTGCATATTTGACTTTATATAATTTCTCACTGTTCAAAATGATCCTGACAAGGCCTTTCTGAAATACAAATATGGCATACATGGAATTTAACAGTCACTTTGTATGTTAAGGAGGGTAATAATAATAAATGCATCTCGAAATGGTGATATACATTACCAGTTCTTTTATTTTTGGTTTCCTTTTTGTTTTGTTTTGATTTTGCTTCAAGTCTATGAAGTCAAAAACACTTGTAAGTCATTGCAAAGGTTCCAGAATACTTTCCAACATATAGATATTCATTAGCACCATAATATGCCAAGAACCTATTCTAGGATTCATAAACGCTAGCTAGTGTCTGACAAAAAGGACCAATCGAGATACATGGGTCATCGGGAATTCTTTTGTCTCTTCTTCTTACTCTTTGTGGTTTGCAAATTAAAGAATTATGTAGCCTCTGGGAGAAATGTTGGCCTTTGGGTCTGCTTATGCTTGATTCACAGAAAGAACCCAGGAAGTCAATGGGGTCACTGAATAGCTGTGAGCTTCTCTGCAGTATTTGATCCTTTTTGATTATAAAACCCTCCTCAGCAGAATGAACACCACTTTTCCTTGGTTATTTGACCCTGGAGGGCATAAACACCCCTCAGTCAGAATTAACCAAAAGGTAATAACTATTTTTTTGTTTCATAAGGTCAACAGGAATTATTGCTTAAATTATCCTTTAGGGATAAATAGCCCTAGATTACCAGATGATAAAGGAATCCATCCTATTGGCTGGAAAGTGGCTAATGATGTTTGCACATATATGCACTGCCCCCTCCCCTTTACAAAACAAAAACAAAAGCAAATGAACGTTAGAGTAAGGTAATAAGTCAAGCTAGATGGAATTTTTAATGGTTTTTGAGCCAACATTTCAAATTCAAGCACTTAGACAAAGAGAAACGTGAAAATGCCTTATTTAGGATGTTTATTTCCCTATTCACTGAGAGCACTGCCTTTTCTCAGCTCTGCTTTTATTCTGGGCATGTGAATAAAAAGTGTAAGAATCAGAACTCATCTTCCTTAACATCACTGGCTCCAACAACCATTATCAGAACTCTTCCTTAATATCCTATCTCTTTGTGCTACTGCCCTATGTAATTTGCTATATAAACTGAGACTGTGGGGCAGAGACGGAGACAGAAGAAGAAGACAGGGGAGAGAGGAGAAAGAGAAAGAAGCAGATTCAGAGATCCTGAGAGAGATCAGAGCTGCACAAAGGTGGGTTTAACATCAACAAATCAACAAAGAAGGGTAAGACCATTTCTTGAGGAGATTAACAAAATTCATCTAAGGAAATCTCATCTAAGGAGATCCACTCAAGGGTGTGATTCCAAACAAGGGTGTGTCAGGGTGTGAGCTAGTAATCTACTTAAATAGTTACAGTAAATTTACTTCTAATATTTCTAGCAATGTCATTCTGTATGAGCACAGTAAGAGATATAAACTTTGGTTCTTCCTGAGGACATCTCGCTATACAGTCCTCAGGCCAGGTTAATCTTCCTAACCCCGCAGGGTCCTACTCTTTTGGATCATGACAGCATTTGTCTATGATCAAGCTCTTCACTTATAGTTAAGAATTAGGCACTTTGGCCAGGCCCATCTCGATGCCAGGGTAGCACATAACTCACCGCTTGCCCTGGATCCGTCCTGTCCCTCATCGGGATCCTGCTTTTGGGGTGCTAGGAACTGAGGGCAATTGAGTTAAGAAAGCAGATGCTCAGAAGTAAATATCATTGGAGTCAATCAACTCCAAGTTACAAGCACAATATTGTCTTCCTGTGTCCATACAGAAAGGACATTGCTTTAAGGTAAACTATGTTCCCTATGGCAAGGCTAAAAGGACAAACCCCATGTTATCCTACACTGGTATACAATGGAGTTCTTTATGAGTTAATTTAAATATTTATCAGTACTGTTGGTATTGAATTGAGTTAATGATCCATTTTTGGTTCTTCGAAATTCAACTTTCAATTAAGTATTTTGCACTTAAAGGGAAAAAGGTAACCAATAAAATTAATAAAAGCCACAAGCACAACTTACTCTCAGGCATTCAAACTATCAAGAAATAAGATATAGGCAAAATCACTTTATGGTGGTGCAGCCAGTCACCAAACTGACTTTGCAATATATTGACATGCAGACATTTCACGAAGGATATGTGATATAGCCTTAAAATCCACAATACAATACCACCAAAATAACAAAGACAAAACTAGGATGGTATGCTAATTTCCTGTTTGTCATCCTAAATATTCTTTTATAATTCACTTTCAGTTAGAAAATGAGTCAAAGCACCAATCTAAACAAACTTATCTCTTTTTTCTCCTATGAAAGGCAATTTAAAATTTCAATACTAGATTACTAGAATTTGAGGTAAAAAGCAGAATGCCAATTTATTAAAGAATTACAACAACATTAACATTTTAATTAACATTACCTTCAAAATGATCATAACTTTCTACATTTTAACATCTGGTGTTGATAATCATTAGGAGCATTCAAACAAACTGCTTTTAAGCAGGGGTAAGATTTTTATTATTTGTTCTATTTTGTTTGGAAGACAAAACAAAAATATATGGGGAGATTCTTTGTTCCAAGTGGAATGTTACTAGGTTGGGGTTGCCTATTTTCTCAAAACAAACAAAAAAAAAACTCTGACCTTTCAAAAGCAATCAAACAAAAAGGCGCAGGCTTTACTTATTGATTTAGAGGTGCCTCTTGGAAATGGGTCAAAGTTATACAAAAGTATCCCGATTTTGCTATTCTCTTCAGAGATTAGCTCAGCCAGCATCAATAAAAGGAAAACTGGATCACAATGTTCACATCCTTAGGAAAAATTCCAACCCAAGGAGGTCAGGTACATGCATGGGTGGATGCTCTAAAGGTCAGACCACCCTCGGGGATGAGTGAAGTCAGTTTAGGGACCATGTGAGTTTCAAGAACATCAGGACAAGGTTATCAGTGTCCTGTCCATAGGAAAGATAGACACACTGCCTCGTGGGGCTGGCGGGGCTGCTAGAGATTCTGGAAGTTGACTAGAGACCCAAGAGAGGTAAGTCTCTCAATTCAACTCAGAAGAGCAGTTTGGATTTCCAAAAACCTAGATTTGCGTTCTGGTTCTACAATTCCTTAGCCCTGTGACCTCTGTCAAGCTGATCACTAAATCAAGCCTCAGCTACTCCTCTATGAAACCATAGCAATATCTGAGTGACAAGTGTTGTAAGGCTTTGTGGAGGTTTTGAGCACACGGGACATAAGGTAGCAAAGACCTGCCATGCCCAAATGTATCACCAGAAGTCACATGCTGCTTTCTAAAGAGCCGCTTGGGTCCATGGTTAGGAGAAGGCAGCCTTTGGAACAAACATTTACAGTTAAGAGGTCTTTATGGGGCCTCTCCCCCATGGCGCAGGACAACCTGATCTCCTTATCTGTTTTCAATGGAGATAAAAAGACAAAAGTTTTTTGTTTTGTTTTTTTTTTCCCCAGGCGATTGGATTGCTCAAGGGCTTCTCCTGGCTTTGAAAATGTGGGTCATTCCAGATAGTTCTGGGGTACCATAAGGAGGCAACAAGAAACTTTAATCTGCATAACTTTATTATGCAGTGTCATCTTTAGTAACCACCCTAATCAACCTTCCTTTCTTCTCCCAATCTTTATCTTTGCTGTTTTTTTTTTTTTTTGGGGGGGGGAGGGTGGCACACTGGTGGTGCTCAGGGCTTAATCTTGGCTCTGCACTTCGTCCTGCTCTGGACTCAGGGATGACTCCTGGAATTGTTCAGGGGAACATAAGGGGTCCCAGTGATTGAACTTGAGTTGGCCACATGCAAGGCAAAGGCCCTAACTACTGTACTATCTCTGCTGCCCTTAGCTACAGATGTTTAAGCCACGTCTCAAACAAGGGGAAGTTCCTTCATTTTTCTAGACTCTCCCATATATTCATGAGGTCTCTGTTATTAATAAATTTCTCTTCACTTTTTCTTCTTTTCATCTATCTGATGCTTATTTTTGTTGTATCGTCTCTTGTAGGGTGATGGATGTTTCTTAAGCAGCAGGGCACATGCCTGGCATCTGTGAGGCATAGGACTCAATCCCCAAAGACGCTACAAAGCAGAAAATGTAATAATGTGTACAGCCTCTCAAGGTCCCAGAGGGTACGGGATGATTTCTCTATGCCTGACAACAGCATGTCACCAACAGTAAGTATTCAGTTGCCCTCAGTAAGAGAGGAACAACTTAGGCACCACTAGATAACCCAAGGAAAGTCTGGGCTGGGAGGCTCGTTACTAAGACTCATGTTCTTACTTTGCTCCATTACTTCAAGTTTTAAATACAAACTTTATTCTAGGATTAGCAAGGATTAAAATATGTCACTCATTTTCTTTAACTTTATTTTTAAAATATGGTTTTAGAGTCACAGTAACAATGAAGGGAAAGCAGAGAGATTTTCTGTAAAATCTCTGGCCCTACATTTCCATAATGTGTAACCTCATTATCAACAAACACTAAACTCTAAGTCTGAAGATCAAATTCTGATCAGAGTTCTGACACTAACTAGTGGGTATTACCATGCTAAGCTGCAACAAATTTCCGAAACAAGTTATACAGACTGCATGGCACCAAGTGCGGGAAGGAACTCTTATGCTAACAGTATTATTAATGAGCCAGTGTGGTACCTGATGCCTTTGACAATTCTTCTCTTTGGATAGGAATCATTAAAGAAAAAAAATTTTTAATTCATTAACATGTACTAACTCTGCATTAGTCATGAGCCAGATATCTCTAAAAAAAAAAAAAAAAGAATCCAATATATTCAAAAGGTCAAAAAAGTCTAATTGTGTCTTAAAGAGAAAACAACAAAAGATCAGCTATCTAGTAAGTGACCTGGCATGGAAATTAAGAAGTAGAAAATCTCCCAAATCTATTGTTTCTTTACGAAGTTCAACTCTTCTGTATCACCTTGTACTCTGTCTTTATGAAAATATTAATGAAAAGAGGCAATAAATACTGAAAGAAACTTGAATGAGTATAAACATGGCAGTACTTGCTGTCAGCTAGTTTCTCTAGCTTCTTCCTATAAAATACTTTAATACAAGCACTCATGTAGCAGCTGGAAACTACTGTGGCATTTTATTATTTAAAATTTCTTTTTAGTGTTTTCCACATCTTTGTTTTATAACATACACAGATGTACCAAATGGGAAGCTTTGAAAATATCCCAAAACATTATGTCCACAGGTTCAAAGCCATTGCCCAAGAACATACTAATACCAATTTCAAAGCTTTAATGGTCAGCAAAGCAAAAATAGAAGCCTAAGCTAATATCCTCTTAATATAAAATGTTGTCATAATTAATAATTATTTTTGTTTGTTCCCCTCACTCACCCATCTTCCTGTCTGGTACTACCATCACAGTGGCCAAGTAACTGAGCCACCACGACTAGGATTTATATATGCAGCCTCATTCAGCCATGGCAATTTCATTAGGATTGCACTTATACTCCATCTGTAACCATGGTAAACTGAGATTTAAAGTGTGGGGAAATTTTCTAAAGGCATACAGCTAATAAAGGCAGTGTCTAGATTTAGTGCTGTGTCTGTCTTACCAAATGGCCTTAATATATCCACTAATTTAGCAAAATCTTCTAGTGACAGCTAAAAGGAATGAAAAACCTCAACACACTGGGGCAGTGATCAATCATCATAACTAATATCAGGCTATTGATTTTAATGAGATTTTACCCTATTATGGTATTTGTGTGAGCATGTCAGCTACTTTTTAATTTAGTATAAATGACAGTTGCACCTAAATAGAAAAAAATAAGAACTTTCATTTCAGGAGCCACGTGGGAGTGACAGGAACCCAAAGCCGAGTCCGGTCCTGCTCTCTGCCCTGGCCCTGGCCGCCCCCAGGACTCCAGCCAACTGCCCTCGCCCTGCTCAGGCCATGGCTTCGGGGTCTGGTATACCTTTAACTTTGACAATATTTCCCTGAGACGGTTTTAAGAGCAGCTTTCCCTCTAATGCTCTCGTGACCATTAACTATTCAAATAATGCCTATTACTATAATTGAATTGCCAAAGAACTTAATTTTATCTGGTTAATCTGAACAGTAACCTAAACTTAATAAGTAAAAGAAGAACGACATTATTTCACATTCCTTTCACACATCTTTAATGCCTGGTTAAATAGAAATGAGGCAAATGCTTGGTGATGCTTTTACATTTACTCTGCTGCAAAATCCCCTATCATGTGGCTTCTGGAAAAGCCCACTATCCTCATTGATGGAATGAGAGTGAAGAAATACGATAATTTTTGCCACTGTTAAGAAAACTGTTTTGATTTCCTGGATGACATAGGAAGGTCTTGAAGAACCGTACATGGTCGGGGGTGAGGGAACCACACATTCAGCATTGTCTACACTCCACTACTTTTGGTGTTGTCTCTATTTTGCTTTCTTCCCCACCCTTTCATTCAGTTTTCTGGAATACTTCGACCTAGTCTCAGTTTTGAACACAGTAGCATGGATAACCTCATACATGCAGGCCAGCAGGCCAATGAGTGAAAAGCACCCCCTCCCCCAAATGTCATCTATCCGTGTGGTATATCAAGAGCCGAAAAAGAGAGATGGCCGCATACCTCTCCAAGGATAAAGTCAGTCTCAAGTACAAATCTAAGGCTTTTTGGTTGAACCTTTTGGTTCTCTCCATCAGAAATCTCATGCCTGAGAATAAAAGAAAAAAAAAAGAGCAGGGGGGGGGGGGCTGGAGCAATAGCACAGCAGGTAGGGCGTTTGCCTTGCACGCGGCCGACCTGGGTTTGATTCCCAGCATCCCATACGGTCCCCTGAGCACCACTAGGGGTAATTCCTGAGTGCAGAGCCAGGAGTAACCCCTGTGCATCGCCGGGTGTGACCCAAAAAACAAACAAAAAAAAAAAAGAGCAAGGGGACAGGGGACTTGATGAATACGAAATCATAGGTCATACAATGAAAGGTAGGACACTAACAGGTGTGGTCACATAAACATCACTTCCACCATCCCCAGCCCCTGCCCCTTGAGGCTTGAAAACAGTGGAGCACTAAGATGAAGAGAAAGTCAAAGCAGAAAAGAGAACAGGGAACAGAGACAACTAAATGCAGTGGGTACTTCACAGCCAGACAACAAATGGCAGAAATGCTACCAGCAAAGAGACCAAATAGCAACAGGGCGCCTGGCTTAGGGAAGTGAAAAGAGGAAAGGCACAGGGATTAAAGCACATTTTTTTCTAGTTCTCCCAGAGTTCATAGCACCAAGTGAACCACTAACCTCTATGCAGTAAAGAAAAATAAAACCTCTATTAAAGTATACGAAAAACACTCCCTCAAAAAAACCCAGTTAGCCTAAAAACATATACTCAAGTAACACCATGGGAAAAAGGAGCATACTAAAAATCTTCCCCCAAAAGGGAAAATCACCATCTACCAAATAAGATAATAGAAAATGACTCATCTGAAATCAGAAAATGGCTTTTCCTGTATAATATGGAACTGGTGAAAACAAACTACAATATATCTATGCTTACACGATATTCATCAATCAATATTCCTGATAAAAAAAGACTCACCTGTATTTAACAGGGGAAACTTGGGGTTCCATTCAATTACAATTACTTGTGGACCCATGTACAATAAAGCAGTGAACAAACAAAAATCAAATCCATGCTTGTGGAACTGAGATTTGAATGGGGAAATGAAAACGCATGCACCTGAACATTTGAAAAGTGAAATGGAACTAAGTAAAACAAAAAAAATCTGGGGAGTGCATATGACACAGATGGGGTGATATTCAAGATGGGGTGACAATTTTAACTAGGACATTAGGAAGATGTTTTCACAAAAACCTACAAAGGCAGAGGACAGGGAGAACCCAAGGGCCATGCAGACAGACAGAGAAAACAAATGTTAGTTTTTACTCTATGAATACCCTAAAATCCTTAACATAAAATGACCCAGTTTTCGCTAGCAAATGAGTCTGATTGGGCTATGTATCTCCTTGAGAGTTTCCAAGAGAAATTATTTTTGAAAGGTAGCCACAATGAAGGCAAGTTCGATCCTTCTTTAGCAAGATGATATAATGGATGTCATCTGTCCTGGTTAGTTAGGCAGCCATTCTGATTCACTAGTGCCCATGCGGTTTCTGCTGCTGAGTATTTTGAATATCATCTTTGCCCATAACTAATAGAAAAAGAGCTGAGAGAATATAGAGGAACTGTAGGTTTCCATTTCTGGATCACATGAAATGTAATATAGGCAAAGTCCACAATTTGTGAAAACTACAAACACTAGAAATATCTTAAATGCTTGATAACGGGAACATAAAATTGTTAAATAATTTGGTTACATTATGCTGGTGAGATTTTGCGTGAATTTCTACATTTCCATTACAAAAGCACTATGGGGTGGGAGAGAGAGGATGGTGGATAAGGCGCTTGCCCTGTATGCAGCCTACCTGGGTTAGATCCTAGCACCACACATTGTACCCTGGGCACTATCGAGAGTAATACCTGAGTGCAGGGCCAGGATTAGGCCCTGAGCACAGTAGGATGTGATCCCAAAATAAAACAAATCCAAAAAGTAGTATGAATTTCTAGTATGTGAAGGATCAGAGCTCAGTTATTAGTGGCAGAAAGAGAAAGATCCACAAGACTCATCCCACTATGGTTTCATAAATCACATACTAAACTTTTGAAAAATGAGAACAGACTTTAAAATATCATACACTACCATCTACAGTTCAGACAAAGATGAAGAGACATATGAATAGCATGTAGAGAAAAATCATTCTATTTTACAAAGCTAACACGCACTTTCACTTCTCATATTATTTTTAACTAATAAAAATGTTCTTCGGGGCTGGAGTACCAGAGGCAAGGCAGTTGCCTTCCTACATGTGGTCCTGAGCACAGCCAGGCATCATTCCTGAGCGCAGCTCCTAGAGTGGGTCCTCAGCACCAAGGGTCTGATCCAAAAGCTTCCCACCAAAAATCTGTTCCAGAATTGGGGAGCGGCCTAGCATAAACTCCTGGCACTGCATGGACTTCTGTGCACTGCCAGGAGTGACTCCCACCCAAGCACTGAACCAAGTCAGGAGTAATCCTGAGCATGACCAGGCATGGCCCCAAAATATAAACAAAAAAATGCAAGACCTTCTAACCCAAATTGACAGGGGAAGGAGACGCTATCCCGTTATCATCGCTCCATGGTACTCTTCACTCAGTTAAATGCATCAACATTTAAAAGCAAGCTTTTTGAGCACTGGCTTTTGTTCTGAAGTAGCTACTTATTTACTTTAATGTTTTACTACTTAAAAGCACTCTCATTTTTCAGAGGTCACCTAATTGGCTAAGGAGAAAAAAAAACGGTAGTGAATGTAAAACCAGAAGTTTCACTTGGTTACAATTTAAAAACAAACCCTCCACTCAGAGACACCACTAGTCAATGTAAGATTCACTGGCAGGATGGGAGAATAGAATAACAACATTTTAGATCACACTTTAAACCATTTGCGCTGTGCCAGCAAAACAAACTGGTTTTCAAAGCATGGAAAGCAGAGAATAAAGGGATTTTAAAATCCAAAACCAACATATGGAAAACTGATAAGCTTTCAAACAGATAAGCTTTCCCTTGAAATAATATAATTAGACTTATTATCAAAATGACTGCAGTGCTGGGCTGGAGAGATAATACAGAGGATAAAGTGCTTGCCTGGCACGTGGCAGACTCCAGTTCAAGCCCCAGCACCACACCTGGTCTCCTGAGCACTGCCAAAGTGAGTCCCTAAATACAAAGCCCTACGTACCAATGGGCGGGGGCCCCAAAATAAAAAAAAAAAAAAAAATTACTGCATTGCTATAAGAAAACATGTCATATCAACTAACAGAAAATATCTGCAACATAAAAATATGCCCATCACACAGTCACCATACATTGCTACAAAATGTGTTGTAAGTTATTACTATTGAACACCAACTTTTCTTTTCGAAACATTTTTACAGCTGTCTGTATTTTTAACCATGTTTAATCTTTACAACAGGCTAGCCTATCCATATTTGAATATCAATGATACGCGTGTTCAGGTTAAAATATGTGTACATAAGTTGATTATACAAGGGACATTAGCAAATGATATGAGATCATACTGGCAAATGGTTTGAAGGTCAAAAAGCCCATCTGTTTGTTTAGAGGCTCTACCAGAGGCCTGGTTCACAACAGACCATAGAAAGCCGGGCATTTAAACCTTCACTCTCCTGTCCATCCCCCACTCCCCATCTCCTCTATCCTCCCTCTTTCAATCCCTGATACTTGATGTAGGCATTAGCTTTTATGGTACAATGGATGGTTTGCAAAGCCACCCATTTATACCAGCTATCTATTTTGTTTTTTATTTAGTCACCATAAAATTACAAAGTTATTCATGATTGGGTTTTAGTAAGACAATGTTTCAGCACCAATCCATTCACCAGTGTCCACTTACTTCCAGTGCTCCAACACCCTCACTTGCAGATGTCAAATCTGATATACTGTTGGGTACAAGGCTGGTCTCATTGTCCTAACACCTGTGATCTGAAGACATAACAAAAATCGAGGACCTCAGAACCAGGAGGTCTGCCTTCCCCAGGAATAGCTGTTATGGCTTTTCCCTCCTGAACAATACAAAGAGTGCAACTCACACTGTTCCCATTTTAATTTTCCATTCAGGAAGTCCTAACCTTTGCTCCCACTCCAAGGTTCAGCTTCTGTTTTTATCTACTAGGTTTCGGGTCAAATTTTATGAGAGAAAGTTTTAGGACTATAAGGCTCTGTGCTACTGCCTCATCTTATATTTCCCAGTTTGCTCACTTGATTCTGATAAGACACCTCAAATCCTCTGTGGAACTGTTAGGACTTAAGGGAATAAATGGAAACAATGCCACCAGCTATAATAAACTATAAATTGATTGCACAAACTTTTCAGAATCTTAGCAATCTATGTTCTATTTTAATGTAATAATTCAGAAAAGCTCCGTGAAGGGCTATTTCTATGTTTTTTTTTTTTCTGGGAACATGTCTGAGCTGAGTCACTGAGGAGCAACTAATGATGATTCAGGAGAAGCTTTCCTGACACTAGACACTGGCTGGCTTTTCCTCATCAAAATCTCATTATGACTCAAACCAGCATCAACCTCCGGTCACTGAGCAGAAAGTCTGCGTGGCTTTTAGAGATAGTCATCAGCACCAAGGATTTTCAATGCACCCCAACAGTATTTTTCCCTGCTTCCTGATGAGTGACCGCAGACAGACCTGTGTTTCTCATACTTGGGCCTATGTCAGAAACATACAGACGGCTTATGAAACCAGAAAATACTTGGTTCCATTGAAAGAGCCTCTAAGTTCGTTTTAGAAGTGGGGATGAGGGGGTGTTCCTAAGTATCCCGAACAAGTTCTAGGGTGATGACGCTCTTACTGGGATAGAAACCTCACTCTGAGAACAAATACATCAGGTCACCGCATTTTCTTGCTTGAACACCTTCAGGATCTCTGTTCTGCCTGGATAGATGCTTTTTTGGCCACCAGACCCTTGAAGGGACCTGTCCTAGGTCTTACTCCAACAGTCCATATGCCTGTGCTCAACTAGTCAGAATGTACCACAGACTACACACTGTTCTGCACAGATGGCATCTTCCTGGTTTCAGTCAGAAAGCCACTTCTCTTGGCATTAAAGTACTGACTCTTCAGAGGTCTCCTGGAATGTCACCTGTCCCCAGAAGACATCCAAAACTCATCTTCAATAAAACTCATCTGTGCTTTACAATAATGCTTATGGCAATCTATCCTGCAACATTGTTAACAGCTATTCTACTGCACAACTTTATTTCACCACAACCGTAATCTTCAATCAATGGTCTGGGGACCAGTGCAGATCCACTGGTACAGGAAGGTTGAAAACTGAAGATCTATGCCTTAGTTTTAATATATCATGCATATGTGTGTTTATATATGTAGTACATGCACACACATGTACACATATAGTAGGCTACCCGTGGCATACTCAATATGCCAAAAACAGTAACAACAACAGTACTCATTGCCCTGACTCTGAAAGAACCCCCAATACACCATCGGGCTACACTAGCACGCAACAGGGATGAATGGAGACGTGACTAGCGCCCGCTCAAGCAAATCAATGAACAACAGGATAACGATGATACAGTGATTATATATTATATATATGCTTGTTTGTGGACTGATAGGTAAGACAGATGCCATTGGGAATTGTGATTCAAACAAGAGGAAAAAAATGAGAACCCTTGTACTGTATTATGTGAGTGATTAAGATAAAGCACTACAAATTAGAAAGTTGTTGAGTGTGCATTTTGGTTTCATGGTAGTCAGCTGTAGAGCAGAGAACACATTACTTAACATGTTGACCAGACACATACCACTGGTGGCTCACACTTGAATGTGGTTTAATTAACACAAATGGCAGCGGCAGTGTCAACATATTATCCAGGAGCCCTAAATAGTAAAACAACAGTATCAAGTCCAGGGGAGACTGCTGAGGAATTGATGAAGCAACACATGCCAAGTGCTAAATAGCACTTCTGGAAGACAGGGCTCAGAAAATCGGAGAAGTCTCTGGATTTTTCACAAACATTCTCTGCAGAATCTGTAGCATTGCTCGCAGGTTGTGGGGTTATAGTTTCTTCTTAAACCAGAGCCCTGTGACTGCATGAAGAGCAGAATACCTGTGTGACCCAGGTTTTATGGAGCTGGCCGTCTGTTTCCTGACTTGTAGGATGTTCAATGATGGATGCACTTCAGGACCAGGACACCTAAGCCGTCTGTGGAGAGGAAGCCAAGAAAACAGCCCACAGTACCCATTGACTTTCCAGCACACAGTGGGCACACAAGGGAGCCATCAGGAAAGCGTTGGCTCCTCCAACACATCCACAACTCGATTCGCCACGTGAAGTACAAACCGTATATGGTCTCTAACATGCTTTGTCACTATATCACAAAGCAGGGAGGTAATATTGTCCTCACATCCTTTTTTCTCTCTAGAGAAGGATTAGGATGTTAAAAAGTATTCATCAACAAATATTTCAGATATTTGCAGAGGGAAGAATCCTCCACAGGATGTCATTCCCAGAACTCCATTGGGAACTCATTTTCCATTTTTCACTAAAAAGCTCTTCCTTAGACTTCAACTTACCTATCCTAACCACTCTGAATAATGCCAGGGCAGACCCCTAAGGAAATGAGGTGTCCGTAATTAGAGTTTTAAAAAAAAAAACAACTATGATAGAATAAAAAATACAAATAGCAGTACTGCTTTTTAATTTCACATAATCTGATAGATATAATAGGAGGAAATCGCACCATTTTGAAAAACAAATTCACTGAGGTCACCATCTGCAACTAAGGAAAGAGCAGAAGGAGAAAGAGCATAGAGAGCATAGCAGCTGAGCCACAAAGAGAAATAACTTCGTGTGTGTAAGCGGTATTGCATGAAACTAAAAGAAATTAAAAGCGCACAGGTCTGTAAGGGAATAAAACCAGACTAACATGGTTAGTTTCCTTTTGGATATATTTAAAAATTGATTTGCAACATTGCTGGCAAATAGCAATAGCACAGTGGGTAGGGCATTTTCCTTGCACACGGCCGACCCAGGTTTGATTCCTCCGTCCGTCTCGGAGAGCCCAGGAAGCTACTGAGAGTATCCTGTACGCACGGCAGTCTGGCAAGCTACCCGTGGCATATTCGATATGCCAAAAACAGTAACAACAAATCTCACAATGGAGATGTTACTGGTGCCCACTCGAGTGAATCGATGAACAACGGGGACAACAGTGCTACATTGCTAGCATTCTTACTTTGACTATTTTTGCATATCCCTCCAAATTAAGTCTTGGATAGAAAAAACTTTAAGTGTCCAGTGCTTTTCTTTTGCTGCATTTATCACAAAAAGTCTCATTACTTAGCTAATAAATCTAGTAATAAAGTTAGGCCCATTAAACTGAGCATGATGGAATAAACAAAGTCAACAAATATTTGTTGGATAACCTAAGACTTTAGGAACCAAAAAGGTTTCTGGGAGTTGACATCTGAATTTGTAAGTATGAATTTACAAAGGATAAAAGCACAACATCATACTTTTTAAAAAAGTTTCTACCTGACTTGAAATTTCCTTAAGCAAATATTGATTGTCATCACAAGTAAAGAAAAAAGGCACACATACAGAAGAAAAAAGATTTTTTAAAGACTTCATCATTTATTTATTTATTTATTTATTTATTTATTTATTTATTTATTTATTGTTTTTGGGTCACACCCGGCAATGCTCAGGGGTCACTCCTGGCTCTGAGCTCAGGAATTACTCCTGGCGGTGCTCAGGGACCATATGGGATGCTGGGAATCAAACCCAGGTCAGGCCCGTGCAAGGCACATGCCCTACCCGCTGTCCTATCACTCCAGCCCCCCAGAAGGAAAAATTTTATCATATCTCCTCCTCAAGTACTCAAATCCATTTACTGCCTTCAGCAAGGTATTGCCTTAGTTAGCCACATGCTGAATTCAGAGTTTTTGAGAACTTAGACTTTGTAAATGTCAATTGTAATTGTTTCCTCTAATCTTTCCTTTCCCTTTTCTGCCAATCTGTTTCCAAAAGTGTTAACAAATCTCCCCTGAAACACTGTTTTTTAGCGTATCCTTTTCTATTTGAGTCTAGTGAGTCTCAATCATTGACTGTCAGAATTTTAAATTAAGATTTTAGCACATTAATTTAAAAGCTCTTCTACTAATTGATCTACTTACTATCCCTCCAACTCCTCCCCGCAAATAATCACAAGAATGCATGAACTTCTGATAAAGCCAAGCAGAGATAATGAAGGCTTCACAGTTACAACAATGAGGCCTCATAACTCTGTCAAGGTGCTCCAGAAAAAAAAACACAATTCACAAACAAACAAACAAACAAAACCCTATTCACTCTTTAGAGAGTTTTGGAAAAAATTATGGTAAGTGGCTCATAAATAAAAGATTATAGTAAAATCTTAGTAAAATTTTAGAAATTATATGTGGTTTATTTAAAATAAAACAATGGAATGGGTGTTAGTGCCAAAATTGATTTTTTAAAACTCGTAAGACTCAACACAGTAAAAAACAATTTAAAAATGGACAGAGAATCTGAACAAACCTTTCTCCAAAGAAGACATACAGATAGCTAACAAGTACATAAAAAGGTGTCTCATATTATTATGGAAATGTATATAAAAACAGCCATGATATTGTATCTCACACTTATAGGGAAGGTAATTACAAAATAGATTTGAACAAGTGTTGAAAAAAGGTAGAGAGAAGAGTATTCTTTTACACTGTTAGTGAGACTAAGACATAAAGGAAAGCAATATAAAATTCCTCTCAAAACTGATAAAATTTATTATCCCATTTCCAAGTACTTATCCCATAAATTCAGAAACAGTAACTCAATGCAAGTCTGTTGTAGCATTATGCATAATGGTCAAGAATTAGGAATGCGCCACGTGTCCATTTACAGATGACTAGTAACACACACACACACACACACACACACACACACACACACACACACACACACACACACACTGCTACTACTACAACTATTACTCCTCAGACAAACTGATAATGAAATCCTACTATTTGCAATAACAAGCAACAACTGGGAGGGCACCGACTAGAGCTAAGTCAACCGAAGAAAGAGAAACCCTGAATTATTTCATGCATGTAGTATAGAGACAAAAAAACAAGTAAACTTTTAGGGTGGGAAAGGAGAAAAGTGGTACTTGAACAGGGCAAAGGAGGACAATCATCTGAAGGAGAGAGAATCATTAGATGGTCAGCAGTAAACTCCATGAATCCTATGCAGAGGAGATTCTTAATGATTCATGCCTAAATCATATTGCTTTAACTACAAATTAAACTGAAGGAAGAATATGAGAAAGAGAAGTAATGGGGAAACAGGGTTCAAGGGCTTTGGGTATGCCTGTGATGTGGGAGAACGGTACAGCTCTATTATATTCAAAGCACAGACTCAACAACATGGAAAACATGAGATCTAAACTACAACCACCAAATTTTGAAATGTGTCTGTCAAGGTGGCAACCGGGGAGGTGTGGGGGGGGGTGTTTACTGGGGGTTGGGTAGGGCAGGAACACTGAAAATCAGAGAGGGAAATTGACACTGGTGGTGTGATTGGTGTTGGAATACGGTATGCCTAAGACTCAACTATCAACAACTTTGTAAATAAATCCTTTAAAATAAAGTTTTTAAATTCAAAAGTACCTGGGTTGGTTTATTTTTATTTTAAAGAAAAAAAATTTGAACTTTCTAAACCAGGCCAATGATACATGTGCATTCTAATATACTCATTATTAGTGAATCCAGCATTATTCAAGTACGTAATCCACCATTACAAATTCACCATAGCTACTACAGGTTGGGAAAAGATGAAGACTTACAGGATTCAAAGAAAAGTATAATAGCTTTTCATGAAAGCAAAACTAAATAGCTGCACTTGAGAAAATAAGATTGCCAGAAGCAAATCAAAAGCTAAAATATAAATACGAGAGATAGATTTGCAAGAACTTAAATGTGAAAAGATGATCAGGAGAGAAATAGTAGTTCCTTAGCTCCTATGACCTTGTCTGTTTCAGAAACATCCATTCTTTCCTAACTGTTGTGTGAAGCAGCATTCACAAAACTCCAGCAAATTCTCACTGAGACCAAGAATATCATTACTAAAATAATGAAAAAACTTTCCTGTATTTGGTAGGAGAATCAGTGAAGAACTGATGAAGCAAACATTAAGAAAACATTAAAAAAATCAATGACGCTTTTTCCATTATCATAATTACCATTCAATAAGATCTCTAAAGTCATGAAGGGTTTCCTTCTGTCTACAATTACCTGCAGTCAATTGGGAGAGAGTAGCAAATGAATGATTAAATATGGAAGACTGTCCAACAAATAATTTGTGCAGCTTCAATTTCTGTTGAGCTTGTGATATTTACAATTGATTACAGGTGCATGGGAAATGTTCCAGAAATTCACAGCATTAAAAGAAAAATAAACAAAGTGTGAATGATAGCCTCCAGTTCTAGGGAAATGCTTGCTTTCATTAACCTTGTCTTTGAGGCAGAGACATGGTGGGAGTTAAGATTAGGGGTTAGATGGAAATGACATTTATTCTAAGTCCATTTTTTCATTCTTAAAGTTCATTCATTCACTTCTTCAATTGCTCACCTCAGGGGATTTCGGGGAGATGGCAAGAGATAATGCATGTGAAATGCCTGACAATAAAAACACATCAATGTTAAGTCCCATTTTATTTCATGTCTTGCTCCAATTTTAGCCTGCAAGAAATTTTACCCTGCAAACCTGAAAATGTCTGTGAAATCTGAACTAAAGGGAACTGCCCTTTTTCTCAAATTCAGCTTACCAACTCCCAAGCTCACAAACATGTTGAGTGAGAAGTGAGAGTGAAGGAAGAAAGCTGTAGAGAGAAAAAGTTTTATTTAAAGGGGCTGAACCACTTCTCTCTCTTTTTTTAAGAGCATTGTGACCAGAGTTGGTTGCAAGAAAAGATTTATGCAAAATTTAAATTAATATCCAAAGTCAACAATTTAACTTAACAATGTTGACTCAAGATGTAGAGATAGAAAGGTGTCACTGACAATTATTATTTAGTCAACATTTTATCACACTATTCCTACACACTCAAAAAGTTAATATTATCTTTCTTTCTTTGGGGAATGCACCTGGCTGTGCTCAGGATGTACTCCTGGCTTGGTACTCCAGAGATCATGATGCAGTGCTTAAACCTAAGTCAGCCACATGCAGCACATTGTGGTTGGACTATTTCTCCCGCCTGTCAAAAGCCACTTTTTAAAATCACGAATACATAGTATATTATTAGAGTGTCCTCGAGAAATTTCTAACTTTCTAAGCCCTGTTTTGAGGAGAAGGGTCTTTTAAGAAATACTGTAGTCTAGACAGTAGCTGACAAGTTTCCAAGGCATTCTAATATCTGACCACTCAGGAACCACACAGTGACTACTGTGCATTCACAGAAGTGATCTGATGCCAATTCTTTCCAGCCTGTGTCTGAGCATCCAAATTAGCCATCTGATTTCATATCACCACCTATTTTCCCCTCTTCTCTTAGGCTTGCTGCAAGGATAAATTAATAGAGCAAATTAGCCCTCCTTTCCGTCTGGTCAAGTTCTGGAAACAAACCAAGAGTCCAAGAACAGATGACTGGATCAAGAAATTGTGCTTTATGTCCATGAAATCATGCAATTTGCCATTAGGCAGATGGCACTAGAGGGTTTAAAGCTAAGTGAAGTCAGTCAGAAGGAAAGGGACACATATTGATTTCTCTCATATGTGGAGTACAAGGAAACATAGTAAAGTAATAACAAATGGTCATAGACAATAGAATCTGAGAACTGACCTACAAAACTGAGTTTTCCAAGATGGTGGGGTGGATATCCGGGTCATTAGAGGAGGGGCACAGACACTTTAACAGGGGTAGACACTGTATGCATAAAACTATTCATGAACCACCCATATTGCAAATCAAGTGCCAAAAAAAAAATGGGGGGAAAACAAAAAAATAAAGTGAATTCTACTCTGAGGACTAAAAGAAAATTTTGAAACAGGAAGCAAGTGACCAAGATATGACCTACAGCTTTCAAAACTCCTCAAGGAGTTAGGATGGATAGTTTTTCATATGTCTACTGACCATCTGCATGTCTTATTTAGGGAAGAGTCTATCTCCTCTCCACAGCTTTTGGGTAGGGTCATTGGATTTTTTGTTGCTAAGCTTTGTGAATGCTTTACAGAATTATATCAGTCCTTTACAGCAGTATATTAGTCCTTTATCTGATGTGCTGTGTGTAATTATTTTTTCCCATTCAGTAGGGTCTCTCTTTATTTTAGCTTGAGTTTCTTTTGTTGTGCAGAAGTTTTTAATTTGATACAGCCCCATTTGTTTTTGGTTCTGCTACTGTTGTCTCTGTAAACAGTTCATTGAAAACACCTCTTAGTCAATTTCCCGGAAAGTTCTGCCAATGTTTTCTTCAATATATTTTATGGATTCTGTCCTATCTCAAGGTCTTAAATTCACTCTGAGTTTACTTTTGTGAAGGGTGTGAGGTATGGTCCTAATTTCATTTTTTTACTTGTGGTGATCCAGTCCTCCCAACACAACGGGTTGAAGACATGTTCTTTGCTCTACTTCATACACTTAGCTCCTTTGTCACAAATTAACCGTCCATAAACCTGGGAGTTGGCTCCAGTTGAATCTCAGTTCTGTTTCCTTTGTCTGCTAGGTCTACTTTTATTCCAGTATCAGGCAGCTCTGATTCTTACAGCTTTGTAGTTAGTTCAAAGATGAGAAATGCAATAATGCTACGCCTCAATGCCTCCTATCTTTCTTTTTTACTTAGGATTGCTTTAGTTCATCTAGGAGTTTTATGGACCCACCCAAATTTAGTAGTTTGTTCCAAGTCTTAATTTTTTTTAGTCATTGTGAAGTTACAAAGTTACTCACGACTGGGTTTCAGGCATACTGTGCTTCAACACTGACCCCTAAGCCAATGCTCATATCCCGACAACAATACTGCCCCACGCCCATTTGCCTCCCACCCACCAGTCTACTTCTATGAGAAGCACTCTGTGTGTGTGTGTGTGTGTGTGTGTGTGTGTGTGTGTGTGTGTGTTTTACAGAACTGTTCCTGATACAGTTTCATACATAACATTTCATATATAACCATCTTTCATATACGTATCTTCCTCCTGGTTGAATGCTTCCCTCCACCTTATGCATCCTTCCCCCAGACCTGTCCTATCCCCCAGAGCCCTCTACTGCCATGCTACCTATGGAATACCAGTTCCTATGTTCTTTGTTTATAGATTGTTTTGGGGTACTCATTATTCCATCATTATGTTTCTTTATATTAGAGAGATTTTTCTTTGTTGGTCTCTCTCCTTCTGGCTAACTTGACTCAGCATAATACTCTCCAGGTAACTCAATGTAGCAGCAAACTGCATGTCTTCATTTTTTTCTTATGGCCGAGTAGTATTTCACTGTGCACATACACTATAGTTCTAGTTTTTCTTTCTTTTTTTTTTTTAATCTAGTCATCTATTCCTGAACATGGGTTGTTCCCGGATTTTGTCTATTGAGGACAGTGTTGCAAGAAACACAGGGGTAAAAATGTGTTTTCTCCAATGTATTTTTGGGCCTTTGGGGTATATTGCAAGAAGGGGAATTGCTGGGTCAAATGGAGGCTCAATTCCTAGTTTTTTTAGGAATGTCCATTTTGTTTTCCAGAAAGGCTGGACCAGTTGACATTCCCAGCAGCAGTGAATGAGTCACCTTTCTGTCCATGCCTGCACTAATTGTTCTTGTTCTTTTTGATGTGTGCCTGTCTCTGTAGCATGATATGGTATTCCATTATTGCTTTGATTTGCATCTCCTTGATGACTAGTGATGAAGAGCATTTATTCATGTAAATTTTGGCCACTTACATATCTTCTTTGAGGAAGTGTCTGTCGATCTTTTCTCTCCCTTTTTTGATGGATTCTTGTAAAGCTCTACTGGTGCTTCATATTTTTGGTATGAACCCCATATCAGGTGAATTTTGGATAAATAATTTCTCCCATCTCATGGGCTTTCTTTGTATCCTGGTCATCACTTCCTTAGAGGTTCAGAAGCTTCTTGTTTAATGTAGTCCTGTTTGTTTATATTTGCTTCCATTTACACTGTGGTGTTTCATCCTTGAAGATGCCTTGGTTTCGATGTCATGGAGAGTTCTGCCTGCATTTTCCTCTATGAACCTTATGGATTCAGGTCTGATATTAAGGTCTTTAACCCATTTTTACTTGACTTTTCTGCATGACATTAGAAAGAGTTCTGAATTCTTTTTCTTTCTTCCTCCCTCCTTCCCTCCCTCCCTCCCTCCCTCCCTCCCTCCCTCCCTTCCTTCCTTTCCTTTTTCTTTCTTCCTTCCTTTCTTTCTCTCTTTCTCTCTCTTTCTTTTTCTTTTTACATATAGCTAACCAGCTTTTCCAGCATCACAGCATCACTTGTTGAAGAGGTTTTCCTCCTCTTCATAATTTTTGATCCTCTTATCAAGGATTGCATGATCATATATCTAAAGATCTGTCTCAGGATATTCAACTCTATTCCTCTAATCTGAAGGTCTACCGTTATTCCAATAACATGCCATTTTAATTACCAGTGTTTAGTAGGACATTTTAAAGTTGGGGAAAGTGAGGCCACCCATATTCTTTTTCCAAAGGATGGTTTAACTATTCAGGGGGTGGGTGGGAAGCTTATTGCTCCATGTGAATTTCAGGAATGTTTGATCTATTTCTTAGAAAAAAATTCCATGGGTGTTCCTATAGGGACTGCACTGAAAATGCTTTGGGGAATATTGCCATCATGATGATATTAACCCTTCCAATTCATGAGCAAGGAGTGTTTCCATTCTCTCATGTCTGCTTTTATTTTTTGAGGTACTGTTTATAGTTTTATCTACATCTTTCACCTCTTTAGATAATTTGATTTTGAGGTACTTAATTTTCTTTTTTTTTAAATAAAAATTTTATTTTATTAAATCACCGTGTGGAAGATTACAATGCTTTCAGGCTTAGGTCTCAGTTATACAATGCTGAAACAACCATCCCTTCACCAGTGCCCATATACCACCACCAAAAAAAAAAAAAACCCACACAGTACACCTCCCATCCCGCCCCCCCACCCCCTACCTTGTAACTGATAAGTTTCATTTTACATTCTGTTTACTTTGGTTACATTCAATATTTCAACACAAACCTCACTATTGTTGTTAGGAGTACCCCACTAGATTCAGACCTACTGTGAAGACAAATAAGGTTGCGCGGCCGCAGTAGCGGCCACGCGGTTTTGAATTTCTGTGAGGTACTTAATTTTCTAAGGCATAACTGTGGATAAGATCTTGAGATCTTTCAGAAATCTCTGTCTCTTCTCTTTCATTATTTGCACATAGGAAAGCCATGGACTTTTGCATATGAATTTTGCAGCCTGCCACTTTACTATATGAATCTGTTTTTTCTAGAAGCTTTTTGGTTGAGTCTTTAGGATTTTCTAAATATAGTATTATGTTATCAGCAAATAGTGACTGCTTGACTTCTTGCTTTCGTATCTGGATGCCCTTACCATATTTTTCTTTCCTAACTGCTATAATAATTACTTCCCGAAGTGCCAAAAGTCTTGTTCCTGATCTTACAGGAAGGTGCTCTATTATGAAAGGAATAATCTTTTAAATTTTCTTCTAATTCTTTACTTGCAAGTATGAATGCCATGAATTTACATGTATTAATTTTGTAAACTGATACCACACTGTATTGGCTTATGATTTCTAAGAATTTTTGGTGGAATATCTAAGGTCTTATGTACTATCATGACATTTACAAATAGTGGTTGTTTGATTTCTTCTTTTTCCAATTTAGATTACTTTGTTACCTTTTCTTGTCTGATTGGTATAGTGAAAACTTCCCAAAATGTTGATCACAGTGCATAATCCTTTTGATATATTGCTGGATCTGGTTCACTAGTATTTTGCTGAGAATCCTTACATTTGTATTCATCAGGGATATTTATCTATAGTTTTCTCTTTTAGTAGTTTTTCTGGTTTTGGTATTGGTGTAATACTACTAGAAACAACACTGAGATATCATCTCATGCCTATGAGATCAATACATATCAGAAAGTCTGGAAAGAGCTAGTGTTGTTGAGGTTACGGTCCCTCACTAACAGTACTGATAAGGCTATGGTACACTGAGAAAGAAATCTCACCCAGAGTTGGTGGGAATGTCATGTGGTTCAGTCTCAATGGAAAGCAACATGAAGATCTCTCAAAGAAACAGAAATAGAACTCCCATACAACCCAGTGATACCTCTCGCCATCTACCCAAAAGACTCAAAAACATTAATTCAAAAGGATACGTGTACATCTTTGTGAATCAGGACATTTGGTACAAGAGGCAAGATATGGAAACAACACAAATGTCCAACTATGGATCAAGAAGTTGTGGTGTACTGTGCAAATCTAAGAAAGACAAAATCTTGCAAGTTTTCCATGAGACAGATGGAACTAAGCAATATCATGCTGAGTGACATTAGTCAGAAAATGGATAGATACCGAATGATCTCTCTCATATGCTGGACTTAATGATACACAGCAAGGTAGCGACATAGGGCAAATGCAACACAACAGGAGAAATCATCCATTTGAGGAGAGTATGTAAGGAAAGGTACTAAAAGGGAATGACATTAAGGATCTTAGGGAAGGGAGGGAGGTACACTAGTGATGGGTGTGCTGTTGAAATCATGAGCACTTGAAACCATCATTAAAAATACTGGGACTGGAGCGATGCCACAGAAGGCAGGGCGTTTGCCCTGCACGAGGCCTATCCGGATTCGATTCCCAACATCCCGTATGGTCCCCTGAGCACCACCAGGGGTAATTCCTCAGTGCAGAGCCAGGAGTGACCCCTGTGCATCGCCAGGTGTGACCCAAAAAGAAAAAAAAAATGCTACAAATAACCAAATTTATAGGGCTAAAAAAAAAAAAACCTACAAAGATGCCAGAGAAACAATACAGTGGTATAGGGCACTTGTTGGCAAGTAGCTGACCCCAGCTCAATCATGGGCACCACTTATGGTCCTCAGAGCACTACCAGGAGTGATCCCCAAGCACAGACCAGGAGTAAGCTATGAACACAGCTAAGTATGGCCCTAAAACAAAAAATCAAAAACTCTTCGAGAAGGAGAAAGTTCAGCATAAAAAAAATTTTTTTTCTACCTGAGTTTCTACCAGAGAAATTTCCATTCAAAGGCATTTTTTAAAAAACATCTAATGGGTACAAAATTACAGGTTTCTGCTGTGCATACTATCTAGTTTAATCTTCACAAACAATCTATTATTCTGCCTTAAGGTCAGAGAGATATCTGACCTTAAAACATGCATGCTGTCCAATTACCTAAGGATGGGAAGACCCCCCCAAAAGCACAACAGCTGCAAAGTCCCAAGCACTTACATGGTCCCATCCCCCTAATTTGGTGAGCCTTAACCTGTTAATAAAAATGGATACACAGACTTGAACATGCAAACTACAGCTAATGGACTTCATAGGTAAGAACTTTCCACAGATTTTCTGACTGCTATATTTTATCAATTAAAACCTAATGTCCATAGGAGATGCAATTCTACTCTGTGCAGGACTTTTCTCCATGGAAGAATGTTATGAGTCGGGTCCAGGGTTTGTTGGAGAGACTGTCAGCCCCAGCACTTTATTTTTGTAAGGGGTAATTACATGAACATAAGCCCTGCAATGGTCCACTTAAAATAGAACAACATAGATGTATTAGAGCAGAACAAATTCAAATCCCTTTGAAATGTATTTTATATTCATGCCAGGTTACCTTCAGCACTGTGTGAAGCAATCTTGTATTTCACCCAGCCCTATGTGAAAAAGCTTAAAAAGAATTTGATTCTATAAAGATAAACGCTTAGTAATCTATAGAAAACTTAAAGATTTTAAAAATAAAATGTACTACAGTAACAATGTCTCTTAATGAGAGACGTTACTGGTGCCCGCTCGAACAAATCAATGAGCAATGGGATGACAGTGACAGTGATTCAATTAAAAAATTTTAACTTGGGGCCTGAGAGAGTCCAGTGGGAGGAGGCTTTCCTTGAACACAGATGACCTGGGTTTGATCCTTGGAACTCCATATATCACCTGCACTACACAGGAATTATCCCTGAGCACAGACCCAGGAGTAAGCCTTGAGCATGGTCAGTTGTGGCCCCAAAACAAAAAATGTAAACTAAACTGAGTTGAATTTGTTTGAAAAAAAAAGAACACTGGAGGTAGAATTCTGACTTTTAAAAACTTTCTACTAGAGAATTTACTTTCATCCTAAGTGTACAAATTGTTAACTAAAAATCAACACCAACTTCTCTCAGCATTGCTGGTCCTTTTCTCTTTTTGGGGGGGAGTGGGGGAGAGATTGGGTTGATAGGTGAGCTTTGGGGAAACATCCAGCACTGCTCAGAATATACTCCAATGTCAGCTGTGTACAAGGCAAATGCCTTGATCCCTGTCTATATCTCTGGATCCTCGCCTTGATATTTCGAAGTAAAACACTATTCACTGCTAATAGACAGAAATTTGAGGAAGCATATTTCCCATGCCTTCTTGAAGGGCAGTAATTACAGCTATCTTAGACAGTCACATTTTGCAGAAAACCCCAGATAAGATTCTGCTTTCACTGATTGTCCTACAAACCTTTGTCTACCCAGTAGCCTCAGTGATGTTTGCGATTTCTTCCCTTGAAAATAGTGACATATTTGAAATACTTGCATTGAATACTCAGTTAATTGGAGCTTGCAATACAAAAAATAATACAAAATTTTATTAGTCATCCCTAAGATTTTCATACCTAAGCATGAAATTTAGAGCGATCTTTTAAAAAAAATTCAAATCAAATTATAGGCACACTGTCACATCCTTTAGAGTAGGGCTAAAGGATGAAATCAAGCCTTACTAGCCCCTTCATCTCTCTCTACGTGTACAGGTCTCAATCTAGCTTTGTGCCTGCCCTTGGGCCCTTCTCTGTCTAGTTCTCTGACTTTATTCAGTTCCTATAAATTGCCCAGTTCCTATAATCTGCCCAGTTCCTTCCTTTTTGGAGGCTTTGTCTTTGCCTAAATAGTTCTTCCCACAGGATACTCCATACACCCCTTTTAGTTTCAGGAGGGAGTTTTCATTTCTGAGAAGCCTCTTTTTGACTTACTAAAAAAAATATAATCAGCTCTTTCCCAATCCATGGAGGGAAGAATGCTCTCTTTCTTCTACAACCAGAACTGTACATAGGTGGGTTGTTTGTTGTTTTCATGTCAATTTTTGCCACTGGACTCTAAGATCCAAGAGAAAGAAATCAAGTTATATGTTCACTGCCCTCCTAACATAACACTCCTCATCTCCTCCCACCCCACAACCCTGTTCAAGTACCAGAGCCTTTCATTTCTTTTTTCAGCTGTGCAATAATTATTAGTATTTGACACAAAATTGAGAGGGTAAAAGCTAAAACCTATTTTTTTCCTAGCAAAATAACCATACACAAAGGGAAGATTGTGAATGTACTGTGTTAGAAATGTATTTCCCCTTTTAATCAAAATGCAGAATTATCATACAAGTGGCAAAAATAAATTCTCATAAGAGCCTGAGACTTGAAGCTAAGCTACATGTGGTTAAATTGTTATCAAAATGCCTCAAAGGAACAACACACATTTTCAGATCACGAGGAACTAATTCTAAGAACTTGAACTGACAGTTCCTGGAATTATAATAAAGTGTACAAAAATATATTCTAGACTTCATGCCAGTTATAAATCCAAATTCATAATGTATTCAACATAGATCAAATGATATATATTAAATGGGAAAAACTTTTCTCTTTGCAGATATCCTGAAAAATTATTAACAATCAGCAACAATATGTTATATAAGTGACTACAATTATTATTAAATAAGCTGGAAACAGTAATGATAAATGCTTTTATTACATCATCACCTTAATTTATGATATGCTCAAAAGCATCATATTTCCTGGCATTCTCTGTTTCTTTTCTCCTTTTACTAATAAGTAAATGTTCATCAGGGAAAATAAGATTTCTCAGAGAAGTCAAAACCAGTTATTTTCTGTGTTTGTCTTACTGAACAAAATACAATATTTAAAAAATAATCTGCTATTTGAATTTTACAAAAACTGGCTTGCTTGCAGAAACAGCACATCTGGTCAGTTCTCTTCTTTCTTTCTCTATACGAGGAACAAAGGAATTATCTCAGCAAACAGGGAAGGAAACAATTAATGTTTTCATGAAATCGGCTTGACTCAGCAAATTAAATCATTTATTAATTAAACTGAACAGCATAAAAAGGTGTATTTCTGTTCAATCAACTGCAATCATAAGAGAATTTTGAAATACAAAAGGATTCATGATTCACTTGGCTGAAACTAAAAATGTTATTGTTTTGTCATTATTCAACAAAGAAGTCATGTGAGGAAAATGTTCAATACTGCGTCTATAGTATACCAAGCAGCTGCTTTCTGAACTAAGATAGAAGCACTATTTAATGCCTTTATTTTAAAAACAGACTGCCTTTGTTCTATGTAAAGACCCTAAGACTAAGTTATACAATTATAAATGTGCTTTAATTTGGAAAATAAAGCATACTGTCTAAGAAAATATAATGCAATTTTTTTAATCTTTTGTTTTTGGAGATCACACTCAGCGATGCCCAGAGGTTACTCCTGGCTCTGCACTCATGAACTACTCCTGGCAGTGCTCAGGGGACTATATGGGATGTCAGGGATCAAAATCAGGTCAGCCATGTACAAGGCAAACACCCTGTCCACTGGACTATCACTCCAGCCCCTATAATGCAATTTTAAGTAAACTGTGGCATGTGTTGAAAGAGTCATGAAACCAGTTAAGTCTGACATTTTCAGATTAATTTTTAGTGTTTAGATTATATGTCTCACAAATCATTATATCGTAAAGAAATGGATAGGTATCATTAATGTCATCTCATTTATTTAAGCAAATATGGTTTTTAAGTGGCAGTTCCTTGACCAGTATAGCTTGAGCACCAAGTTTTTCAAGCGTACGCAATTCGGGGCTCAGCCCACGTGGTGTCCATGTTACCTATCACAACTGGGGGATCTACTGGTAGCAGGAGAGTACAGATAAGCCAGGGGTGCTGCTGAGCACCCCAACAATGCACAAGATAACAGCCAATACTTTGTTTCAAATATCATTAGAGCTGAGACTGAGAAACTTGCTTTGAAGCAAAACCATTAAAGACAAGTTCTAAACTGTGCCTAAAAGATCAGGTTTTCAAAAAATTAAGATCATTCTAGGCATATTTGAACAAACTGAGTCATTGCCTAAGAGAAAAGTAAAATTTTAGAACAAATGAAACTATTTTCAACAATTCACTTAGACAGATAAAGAGAAGCTATAATTTTCTAAATGGGGACAATTGTGGCATACCAATAAATTCTACTTATACATGCCTCAAGCTTTTTACTTGTGCCTGGTACCTACAAGTACACAACAAATATTCACTAAAAGAAGGGGCAGGGGAAGAAGTTATCTTCTTGTGTCACATTCCAGGCCATTTTATACTTAACACTAAACAGATAATGGACTGCACTGGCCTAAGTGGCCTCCCATCCCCCCAAAGGACTAGAACGCTGCTCACCAGAGCCATTTCCCAACCTCCACAGTTCTCAAAAACGCATGCATGCATATATACTGCTTACGAGCTCATTGCCCTTCACGTTCCCTTGCCCCGTGGTCAGATTGAAGCAATGATCCCACTTCAATCAGGTGGATGAGACCAATTCCCAAAGGAGGAGCTTTAAACTAGAACACATCTCTGGCTGACAAATCACTTGGAATACGTTGCCTCGCCAGCAAAGACTATTCCCCTGCTAGAATAACAAGCAAGCCACAAACTTATTAAAGCACTCTATTGTGGGTCTCTCATTAGAACTTCTTCTATTAGACAATTCTTTAACGTGATACTCTCTAAGATATAAATGCATCCCATATGAAGAAAGGGTAAATGCAAATGTCAGTACAAATGAAAATTAAGACCAGATTGTAGGCACTCTACAGTGCTTTTAGGCTAGGAGGAAGAATTTATATGTCTACACTATACCATTAATTTTCATTTATCTATACAAAAACAAGGATAGAAGAAGCTAAATGTCCAAGGAATGTATGGTTTCAGTGATAAATTCATGTAAAAGATAAGTGGGTTAAATTTCATGAAATGTAGGCTAGTCATCATTTGGTTTCAAAATTTTATAATCGTGACATTTTCAGATTTTGCCCTTAGATTAAGACACAGATAACTGAGCTAGCAAAAGACTTCACACGCTAAACAACATTGAATAACTGATTTCTGGATAAGCTGCACATTCAAAATTTGAATATTCAATAAAATTTAATTCAACGGGCTCTATATCTCTCTTGGGTTTCAGAAAATGTAGCTATTTCTCCCTGAGCACAGTTTTTTTATTCAGTTCTAAAGTGTTTTTCTCTAGGTTTCATTTGACACCTATTTTTATTCAAAGCTGTATTTGTATTTGGTGTGAATAGGGAAAGACAGTGAGGAAAGAATTATTTCTTTAAATTCTTTTTCATTTATTTATTCTGTAGTAAAGACCTGTGATTTTAACATTATTAATAGTTGAGTTTGAGCATGTATTTTAACACCCATCTCACTACCAGTGTCAACTTTCGTACTTCTGAAATAGAGATCAATTAGACTGCTGAATTCAGTTTTTCCATCAATATTTTTTAAAATATAATTCTCCCCATAGAAAGTAAAAGAAACATTACATGTTACAATTCCACAACTTTTTTTTATTAAATAATACATCTACCTTAATCATATAAAACAGTTAAAGTATCATGATACATAATGTTATCACATCCTCTCTAATCATATTTATAGATTATTTGGGGGGGGGGGAACACTGCAATGTTCAAGGGTTACTCCTGGTTCTACACTTGGAAATCACTCCTGGACAGCTCAGGGGACTACACTGAATGACAGGGATTGAACTTGGGTCAGTTTGCTCCAGCCCCTATTTTTTTTTTAAAAAGAAAAATCATTACCATTAATTCAATGATATATGCAATGCATTATAAATTGAAAGAAAATAAAAATCAACAGGATAGCAAGATTTAAAACATAAAGTAGAAACTGGTTGTGGGGAGATGAGTGGAAGACGAGAACATCAGACTAGAAGAGACCTTGGGGCAAGTGGTGGAGGGATATAGCGAGGGGGGGGTAACTTTGTATATAGATACCATCAACTTTATAATTTTCCTTTGATACCATAAAGTTTAAACTATAGAAACCACTTAAATTCCAATAAAGAAAAACCTGCATAATCAAAAGAAGAGTCTGAAATATACATTTATTTAAGTTTTTTAATATTTTTATTAAAGACCTATGACTTACACAGTTATTGATGGTTGACACCCATCCCACCACCAGTGTTAACTTCCCTCCACCACTGTTCCCAGATACCCTCCACACCCCAACCCATTCCCGCCTGTCAACTTGACAGACACATTGCAAAGTTTCAGTGTCTGCAGCTAAGATCTCCTGTTTTCAGTCTTGCCGAGTCTGAGTTTTGGCTATATGGCAACACCATTCATACCACCCGTATAACTGAAGCCCTGATGCCTTTTCATCCACTATATGTTCATCCTTTATTTATATATTTCTTAAGCTTCTAAAATCCCAAAGGTTCCAAAAGCTTCAGAATAGAATCACTTTTAAATTCCAATAAATTAAAATCAGAGTATAAATAGCTGATTTTTAATTAGAGATTACATACATTAAAAATTGCATTAGAATAGTTGTTCAAATTTAACAGTCAAATATTACATTTTAAAACATTTCCTATATTCAGAAAGCTATTATTATATCTTAATTTTTCAACTACATTTCTCTTCGAATTAAATAGCAGCAAACTGATTACTAATCAATTAGATTCTGATTTTGACCTTTGGTGTAATACAAAATAGAAGTTTACATCCTCTCTCCTTCCCAATTGCTTTCTGGGACATCAGTTATTCACTACATGTTATTCTACTATAAAAGGAAAGGCAACCAAGTGATGCATCTGAAATGCTGTCAATATTTCACTAGCTTCACTAGAGCCCCTGAATGCCCCAGAGGAATAGTCAGTCAGTAAATCAGCCCACGGAGGCTCTGACAGCTACGACAGATATATGCAAGGTACATTATTACCCACTCTTAAAACACAATCATCTAAATAAATCTGTCAAAACTTTCAATTTTTGAAAAACAGTAAAACTGTTTATGAACCTCCAAATACATCGAGTTCACATGTGCTACCTTTGGAACCTAAAATAAATTACAATCTCTTTGGGCTTTTTTTTTTTTAAAAAAAAACCCAAAAAACCTATAAACAAAGACTAGTCTCAAGCTGTAAATTATCCACTGGGGTAATACTGTAGAAGGTGTTGTTTTGTTTTGTTTTGTTTTGTTTTGTTTTTAGGTATCAGGCAGAGCACTGAAAATTTATCAGGCATCTTTCACCATTTCTGAGGAATCACCTCATCTCCAGTCAAGCTCTTTGCTGTATCTGAGTCAACAATGTGATATGCAAGAATGAGCATTCCTTTGAGAGATCTGCCTTCATGGACAGACTATGAATAGGCAAGGAGAGCTAACAACTTTATGACAGTCCTTCATCTGGTCTTGCCTGAGCATTTAGATCTTGAAACATAAAATATATTGTTGCCAATGACTTTCCCTATGGTTTTAAAGCACAATTACAGCAATGTATTGGTTATTGCAAACCTAATCTACTTATCCATGCAATTATCCATAAATTCCATTGCCCAACAGTAAAAGAATAATGAAAAAATATAGGTTACGAAAAAGTGTTAAATCTGGTAGAATTCAAACCGTAGACTTAGGCAATCACTCGAAGCTCCTTATATGTCTCTATATTCCTGATTCTCTGGAAGAGTCCTACCAGAGAATCCCTTATCATTAGCAAGTCTTAACCTTACTCCTATGTCTGGAAGTACTACACTTAAGGTAAAAAGAAAGAGATGTGGTTGCTAAAGTGATACTTTAAAAACACAGGCTGCTAAGAGCCCACACATGGGTGAGTAGGAGGGATGGGCACTGCGCTAATGCTTTTCACAGGCTGCCTGAGCAGGGCAGGAAAACACCTCAGGTAGAGCTAGAGCCCCCATAAGCCATCTGATATTAAGAGACGGCACTGCTGCTCTCAGGAGCCGGTGTCCTTGTTCCCTGCATGCTCTGAAGGTCACACATGTTAATGAGATGCCTTAGTGCTTCTGCCAGAAAGTTCATTCAAGAAAATATGCATTGGCAAGTAATGCAAATGTTCCAAATGTGGACCAGAAGGAAAGACCCTCACAAATCGTGCACATGTCTGCATAGCAAAAATAAAAAGCAACACTTTCAACTCAATATTGGTTTCCAGTTGATGAAACCATACTCCCCTTTCCCCCCAAGGCAATTGTTTGCTGTCAACAGAGTGTGGGATAATCATTATCTCCACTTTATCAGTCACTAGTTTGGGAATATGCACTGACATCAGTCTCACTGGAACGTTTCACCCTTTCTCATATAACTGAATTGGCAGCCTGGGCCTTCTCTATTATGCCTGACAATTCATCAGTATTCCTTCCTCACCTCCTTGTAAGTTGCCTCCTTATAAGTTTCTTCCTCATACCATACAGATTTTCATGTTAAATTCCTTAAGACAAAATTTAAAATAATCCATTCAGTATTATGTTACATATTCTTAACAAGGACTAGAGCCATAGCACAGTGGGTAGGCATTTGCCTTGCATGCAGCCCACCCGGGTTCGATTCCTCATTCCCTCTCGGAGAGCCCAGCAAGCTACAGAGAGTATCCCGCCCACATGGCAGAGCCTGGCAAGCTGCCCGTGGAGCATTCGATATGCCAAAAACAGTAACAACAAGTCTCACAATGGAGACATTACTGGTGCCCACTCGAGCAAATTGATGAACAACAGGGCAAAGGTGCTACAGTGCTATTCTTAACAAGTTATTGTAAAAGTCCCAAAATTACTAAAACATCAAATGAAAAGTAAAACTACATGAAGGTGTTCAAAGTAAATATTTTATTTGTAACTCTTATGAGTCCCCGAAAGAAATCATTTCTCATGTATAAGGAATAAAACAGTGTATTATTACCAATATCTTATATGAACAAATCATTTAATTTTTCCTCACTGCCTCACATACAGGCAGGGTACCAATTCAGTCCACCGTGTCCTTACCCTCAGGGCCTCGATGACCAGGTCTCTGGCCTCCAGCTCTCCCTCCATCACGCTCAGGAGCATCCGAAGCTCTGGTTTGCTGAGAGTGTCCACATCAAATTCTTTTTTCTGCAACACAAAAAAGTTTAAAAAGCAATGAAAAAACACTCCTAGTACCAATCTGTATGTACATCCCTCAAGTTAGGCAATAGGTCACATGATCCCTGAGGCTCCCGAAATCTAAGAGGTCCAGAGACCCTGTTGAGCTGCAGCAAATGTCAGCCCTAATCTAGGAGAAGTGCATGTCTTCCGAGATGAATGCTTGTCTCTGACATCTTTCCTCTGAGGAGCTGCTTTCCTAATCTGTCGCACACCTGGATTCAGAACCTCTGGAAATTACCATTCTAAAATCCCTGGAGTTGGTATCAAAACAAATCCAGCTTATGCAGGGGAATAGTTGTGGGGGCGGCAAGAAAAAGAAGAATGTCTTCCTAGAAAGGTCCCACCATAAAGGCTCCTGGGAGGTTGCTCGAAATTCCAGAACCTCCAATAATAACAGGTCCTGTTTATAGAGCACCGCTGCAGAGGCCACCAGCTGGCAGCCTACAGTCAAATCTGGCCCACAGATGTTTTTCTTAGGCCATGAGGTGTTTTTTTTTTTTTTTTTTAATTTATCCAGCACTGAAAACTCGGAAGATGTCATTAAAAAAAAAAAAGTCAGATCACTAACCACTTCTTAAAATTCAGATGGGGGTTTGGAGAGATAGTAGGGCAGGTAAGGTGCTTGTCTTATACATGGCTGGGCTGAACTTTGATCCCCAGCACTACACATGGTCCTCCGAGTCTCGCCAGGAGTGATCCCTGAGCACAGAACCAGGAATAAAAACAAACAAAATAAATTTTAAAATAAAATTTTAAAATAAATTTTAATTGATATGGGGGATATAAAGGAATGAGGGTTGCCTTGCATGTGGTCAACCCTGGTTCAATCCTCAGCCCCATAGAGTTCTACAAGCATTGCTAAATTCAGGCCTGGAAGCCCCCAAGTACAACCAGGGTGCAGAGGGTCCAAGCAGCACTGAATCCTCAGGAGCTCATATTGAACCACTGATCTAGTTAGCCAGGAATCACTGGAAGGGCCCCTGAGCCTCCTGGGCACTACTTGGAGGACCCCAGCAAAATAAGGTAAAATTCAGATGATTAAATAACGCCAGATTCACATTCTCACACAGCAGGAATCTGCAGAACCAAGGAACACTGACACTTTAGGAAAACAAGTTCTATACATTCATTACTACCCCTAATACACAGACACACAGACACAGAAACACACAGACACACAGACACACACACAGAGGAATTTGTACTTTCAAGTGACCTGGCCCTTCATAAACTTTTAGTCATCAGCACTGATTGTGAGGTGAATCTAGAACGACCAGCTATGAGGGCATCACTTTCGTAGGCATGTCCTCATATTCTTGTCATTCTTAAAATTAAGGCTTAGGAGGATAATCCAATAATCAAACCCATATATTTTCATGTCCCCTCTCCTGTTCATAAGTGAGTGAACTCTCTACGATCAAGGAAGCCAAAACATACTAGTCAAAGGCCTAAAATTTGGATGTGTGATAACCCCTCCCTAGGAGCTATTCTTTTTTTTTTTCCTCTAAGTTATTTTTATTTTTTTTTAATTTTTTTTAATTTATTTTTTTATTGAATCACCATGTTGAAAGTTACAAAGCTTTAAGGCTTAAGTCTCAGTTACATAATGCTCAAACACCCATCCCCCCACCAGTGCTTGTATTTCACCACCAAGAACCACAGTAAACCTCCCACCCCACCCCGGCCCCCCACCCCATCTGTGTAGTTGGTAAGTTACACTTTACTTTCTCTTTACCTTCATTACATACAACAACAACAAAAAAAAAAAACCTCACTATTATTGTTTGGAGTTTCCCCCCCAGAGTCGGACCTGCTGGAAAGGAAGCATTTGATAATTTGTTTTCCACTGCTGCGATTGAGGAGATATGAGGTCATGTGGCCACAACTGATTAAAAAAATCATACATCACGATCAAGTAGGATTCATCCCGGGGATGCAAGGATAGTTTAACATTCGGAAATCAATCAATGTAATCCATCACATCAACAAAAATAAAAATAAAAACCATATAATCATTTCAATAGATGCAGAGAAAGCATTTGACAAGATCCAACACCCATTTATGATGAAAACTCACCAAAATAGGCTTAGAAGGAACTTTCCTCAAGATAGTCGAAGCCATCTACCACAAACCCATGGCAAGCATTATCCTTAATGGAGAAACACTAAAGGCCTTCCCTCTAAGAACAGGGACAAGACAAGGATGCCCACTCTCACCACTTCTGTTCAACATAGTACTGGAAGTACTTGCAATAGCAATTAGGCAAGAAAAAGACATTAAGGGTATACAGATAGGAAAGGAAGAAATCAAGCTCTCACTATTTGCAGATGACATGATTCTATACCTAGAGAATCCTAAAACCTCTACCAAGAAACTCCTGGAAACAATAGACTTGTACAGTAAAGTTGCAGGCTATAAAATCAATACTCAAAAATCCATGGCCTTCCTATACGCAAATAGCGAGTCAGAGGAAAGTGACATTAAAAAAAAAATCCCATTCACAATTGTGCCCCAGAAGATCAAGTACCTAGGAATTAGCCTAACTAAGGAAGTAAAGGATCTCTACAAGGAAAACTACAAAACACTACTCAATGAAATAAAAGAGGACGCGAGGAAATGGAAACACATTCCCTGCTCATGGATAGGAAGACCTAGGAGCTATTCTTTTGGCTGCGACTGAACCAACACAGAACCTTTTAAGAACCACTGTTCTAACTAGGCCCTGGGACTCTGACTGAAAAGAGCTGGAAAGTGTTGACTATAAAACCTTTAGGACCTGTTTCCTAATTATCAACCCAAAACACTGACTAGCCCCTGTAATGTTACTGCACCACTGTATGTTCACGTGACAGCTGATTATATAGATTCATTGCATGTTTCCCAACTCTGAATACTCACCATATCCTACACCCCCCAAAATATGTATTCTTCTGGAATGTTCCTTAATATGCACATATTTATAACACCGACCTTTGCTTTCTGAAGCCAGCTTTCAGCTTCCTGTATCATGTTGTCTATATATGGCCTGTAGATCAAATTCTTTTTCATTCAGCTGTTCCTGTGATTTTCAGGTGAGAGTAGGGAGCTAGACCATGTGGATACTTCAGGGGAGCAACCAAAGAAGGAGGCACTGGTATCTGGGAGCTGTGCATCATACATATATCCTCACCCTTTGCTTCTCCAGACCCAATCCTGATGAGAACACCCAAGCTCACAGTTTTAAATCCCACTGATGTGACACTGATATCTAATACTCTGAAACCAACCCTTGCCCTTTCTTCACAATAACTTTAACAGAAGCAGCAGAAAGAGGTTCAGTTAACATGTTCACAGTAGTGAATCCGCAGTCTGTGCAACCTTTGGAACACAATCTGCTGCTACTTTGGGTAGGAGAGACTCACTTGACAAGCACAGTCACCATCGAAGGGAGGGGACACACATTCATTCCCAAGGGACCTGGAACACCCAGCCTCAAAGCCAGTTTTTGGAACATTCTAGAATCATACTTCTCATTTGCACTGCATCCAAGTATGCTCAGAGCCAACACTAATCTGCAAGATAGAATCTTCTCTTTTTTCAGTTGAGAAAACCACAACTCAGTGAAGCCAGATAAATGTTCCCAGATCAAGCAATCAGGAAATGGCTGAAATTAACTAAGTACTGTGACTTGTCAGTGGCTTATCAGCACAGTGCTAACATTCTACAGAAGAAAATAGTGTCAGTTTATCAATCCTCTGAGAAGAACTAGCTTAGCATCTACCATACCCGGCCCTGTCACTAATGTTATGGTGCCACCAGAGTAAACAAAGCAAACCCTATACATGACTCCAGGGGTTTTCAAACAGGTATAACCAGAACTGGTCACTTCTCAATTTCAAAGGAATGTTCTGAAAGGAGATAAAAGTTTAAAGGAGAAAAATACCTAAGTAAGATGGTTCTCTAAAGACTGAAGGAATCTTCCCATTAAAAATTGTTTCTTGGAGGACCCATTCCGGTTGAAAGATGCATGCCAAAAGTAGACTATAGACCGAACATGACGGCCACTCAATACCTCTATTGTAAACTACAACACCCAAAAGGAGAGAGAATAAAAGGGAATGCCCTGTGCAGAGGAAGGGTGGGGTGGGGGAGGATGGGGTGCAGGTGGTAGGAGGGATACTGGGAACATTGGTGGAGAATGGGCACTGGTGGAGGGATGGGCAAATGATCACTGAATGACTGAAATGCAAACATGCAGGTTCATAAGTTTACAACTGTACCTCACAGTGATTCACTAATAAAATTTTTTTTTTAAAAAATTGTTTCTTTGCACACGCAAGAAGTAGCATAGAGGGGCTGGAGCAATAGCACAGTGGGTAGGGTGTTTGCCTTGCACACCACCAACCTGGGTTCGATTCCCAGCATCCAATATGGTCCCCTGAACACCGCCAGGTATAACTTCTGAGTGCAGAGCCAGGAGTAACCCCTGTGCACCACCAGGCGTGATCGAAAAAAAAAAAAAAAAGGCAAAGTAGATACATACACAGAATGATAGGGCCCAAGAATAACAGAAGAGAAACTTACACAGTGAACCTAGGAATTATCTCTTAATGTTACTCCTGGTCAGTACCTCATGATGGAGCCTACAGCCAGAAGAATCAAGCCTGTGCACAAAGGGTTGGAATTTTCAGTTCCATCCCCTAAAGCTCTTCAGAGGTGACAGTGCCTAGGAATTGAGTCTTTCTCCGTGGACCAATGGTTGACACAACCATTCCTAAACAATGAAGCGTCCTTGTTTCTCCAAAAGGATAGGGCTTGGTAAGCTCTCAGACTGGCAAACACTTGGGGGGGGTACCTCTGTATGATCTAATCTCATGCCATCTCTGGGTAAACAGTGTCAGAACTGAACTGCAGGATACCCACAACTAGTATCCAAAGAAATGCCTACTGTGTTGTAGGGAATCTCCGTTCCCATATTATAAATCAGGGTGAGGTACCCAAAAGGAAAGCATACAAGAAGTCTAAAAATGAAGGCCAGTTTATTGTTTTAAAGGGTAGCTTAGACATTCCCTGTAAACAGAAAAACCAAATGTGAAGTTAACCCTGAAAGCAGGTGTCTGAACTACTTGGATCCATTTACATATGATTTCTGCTTTCTGTCTACAAGTGCCACAGAAATTCAAACAATCAAAGATGCAGGTGTCAGCTGAACTTACAGATATGATGCCTCAACTATGGAAAGTCCATTTTAAAACATATCTAGAGTTTTTACCGTGTAGCTTTGGGGGCCCCTAAACCTGAGTTGTTCGCAGAGCAACTACATTCAAATTCTGGGCTCAGATTCTGCTGTAGCTACATCACTATATCATACTAAGTCTTAGGATACAACTGTTCTCAAATTCAAATATGCACAGCTATCCCCTGGAAACCATGTTGAGCTAGACTGCTAAACAGCTGGAGTTTCAAACCTATGTCTGAAGTGGGGTCATGATTTCACCTTTCTAGTGACTGCTGCTGATGGCTGGTGGTTCAAGGATTACACATGGAAAAGAATGTCAGTCACTTTTTGGAGTCTCTGCCCTCTCTCTTCTACATAGCTGAAATTCTAACACATGTACCGGAATGTTCTTATGAAGACTAAATGAGAACAAATATAAAAGTACTAAATAAAGGTATGGGATTACTATTATTGAAACTCAGAGTACTTTATGTTGTTTTATTTTAATTTAAAAAAAAATTAAAACAACTCCGGATGCTTTATTTAGGGAGGAGTGGAATTCTGGCTCTAAGCCTATTTATTTCTTTGAAAAGCCACCAGACCAAGTCCAATAAATTCAGTTTATTGACTATGATGAAAGACTCTTCTATCCTGGTTTTTCCCACTGAGATGTAAGAGGAGGCTGCAGTTACACTCTGTGTTCGAGGGTAATGTTTTATTAATGCTGTTGCTGGTTGCTCTAAAGATTTTAATTAATTGTATATTTTATTGCCCTTGTTTCCCGAAGCTTCGTAAGCAGAGCACTCCATTTTGAAAACTAATAAATTATGAAAGACATTGCCAAGATTCTAACTCACATTAGAGACAAGAGATCTTGCCCTAGTTCAATCACCATCAACATCACAATATGTGACCTGCAACCAACACTTTTGTTTTTTAATAGATTACTCTCAAAAAAGGAGAGACTCATTAAAAAAAAAACTGCTACAAAAGTCTTTGCTAAACCACAAATTACACAGAATGTCTTAACAAACCACAATCTAGAAATGTGTGTATTAAATTCAGTATAGTGTGTCTGTCTGTCTGCCCTTCTCTTCCATACATCTAAACGAGAGCTTGCTCACATTTCGGTATTTTTAAGGGGAAAAATGAAACCCCAAATAAAAATCCAAATTAAAAACTCCCACTGTTTGTTCTGAGGTGACATTTACATAACTTGGCTTACAGATAGTACAAAAGTACTTAGATACAGAAAAACTAGGTGTTGGTGCTAGAGATAGTATAGCTGGTAGGGTGCTTGCCTACATGTGGGTGCCCTGGGCTCAATTCCAGCAACCCACATGGGCCCCAGACTACCATCAGGAGTGATCCTTAGGCACAGAGCTAGGAATAAGCCCTCAGCACTGCTGGGTGTGGCCCCCAAAACAAAAAAAAGAAGAATAAGAAAGGAAATAAAGAGTAATCGCTAAAGTTCTTTTATCTTCTTTAAGAACAAACACTTTGGTGTTGGATTTGGGGCCACACCCAGTGGTGCTCAGGGGCTCCTCCTGGCTCAGCACTCAGGAATCTCTCCTGGCAGTGAACAGGGCAGCATAAAAGGGATCCAACCCAGGTTGGTGCTGTGCAAGGCTAACGCCCTAGTCACTGTACTATCGCTTCAGCCCCTAAGAGGAAAATATTTTAAACCACTTTATTTAGGCATAACAGGCGTACGAAAATGTATATACATGTTCAATGAATTCAATTTGATTAAAGTCTGAAGATAGGGGTATGCCCTTAAAAATGGTTCCACAACCTATGTAACAAATACACACCTACAAAACGTTACTCCTCTTTTTTTTAATTATTATTCTTGGCAATGAATCTTAAAATACTTTAAGGCTTGATATCTAATTTTCAGAAGATGACCGAAGACAGGAGAGATCCAAAAATAAAATCACCCACAAAAAAAAATACTTGGGGGGTGGAGGCTGGAGAGATAGTATAGTGGGCAGGGTACTTGCCTGCAGATGGCTAGCCTGGATTTAATCACACCCCCCCCTCCAGGAGTGATCTCAAATGCAGAGCCAGGAGTAAGTCCTGAGCACTAGTTCCTGTGTCCCCACCCCCTCCAAAACAAATAGGATAATCATCTAGGCATCCAGGACACCCTGTCCCTAAAACCACAGCAAACATGGTCCCAGATTAACCCTTATTACTCTATTTGTTTTGCCTCAATAACAAAGAAAAATTCAGCTTTCATTTCTCAGTGATGGCAATATACTAAAAATATCCTAATCTACTTCAACTCCAAATACCTTACTGCTTGTCATATTTGATGTCTGCCAGGAAAAGTACTCCAGGAAAAGCAATTCTTAACATTTCACTTTTAAAATCTGGCAGAGGCATCATAAACTAAGCCAGAGGCTGCTCTTCCAAATAAGAGTGCACCTTCTTTGGGACATATATACATATAAAAGAGGAGACACCTCCTCTCCCTGACTCTTGACTGCTCGGTGCAGCAGTTTTCAAAGGTTCTGAATTACTCTGGGTGGCATGAAGAGGTTGCAGTCTTGGATTTTCTCCTGGACTTTTTCATAAATTGAGAGAGAGGAAGGGAGAAGACAAAATGAAACTTGGCGAAATTAACTCACTTTAAAATACCAGAACTGAATATAGGCAAATACCAAATTTCTTCGACCTATGGAAAATATCTAAAATAGTAGATCTATGTAGGAAAATAAATGGATGTAGACCCAGCTATAAAGACCCCAAATGTAGTTACCTGTATCTTTTAAGAATCCACAGAGAGCTGGGGAAATGCCTCAGTGGGGCAAAACACACACTTCGTTGGTGACAGCCCTGGGTTTGATCACCAGCACTGGAAGGAGTGGCCACAAGCACTACAGGTATGCCCTCCCACTCCCAAACTTGACCATTCCCAAAATTAATGGAATCTGTATTTTTTTAATACAAAAATGCTTTAGGAAAAATTATCGTTTATAATAGCAAAACAGCCTCCTCAGACCTGTGCCCAAACATGTAAGTTAGAATCAAATTCCAGTGAACCAACATTCTCTGGCTACTCCCACAAACGCCAAGGGCTCCTCCTTCAATTACAAATCTAGCAGGTTTTGATTATACTTGAATTGATTATACAATGAATTGACCACATGGGAGGGAGGGTGCTTGAGAAAGCAGATGGACTGGAGGAGTATTTCACCTTGTTGGATCTCGGATTTGGGGGAGTAAAGAAAGAATGTTGAACTAAGTAATTTCTAAACTCTCTTTCAGACCCCAAATGTCCTTATTTCAAATACCATCAGAGGACTTATATTACTGGACTGTAGAATTTAGGTCATTCCTGAAACCTCTGAGAAATCTTTGAGGAAATTTGGTTTAGCATCTTTGCTCAGAAGCTGCAAAAATGTACTTTCCTCCAAGTCTAATACTGTAAGCTAATAATTAACAATGGGCTTAGAATTACCTATGTAAGCAAAATTTATGCTTTGGGGACAAATTAGAAAGGCTGCAAAGGAAGGAAAAAGCAATGAAACACCTTGAAATTTTAAGGAGAAAATAAAAACTTGAAAACTGTATCATTAGCAGGGGAAAAATTAAATATACTTTCCAGGCACGTAGAACATTTAGAAAATTAGAACAATGTGAATTTAGCCTATTATAAATAAAGCTTTTCAGGAAGTATTGCACATGTTTTATGCTTTAAAATGACTTAAATTCTCTAATGTTTCATCATACATTGAGATTATTCCTCCTGATCTCTAGAGCAAAGTATGTTCCTGATGGAGTTTGCATTCCTTGATGGTGCTCTTTCTAAGAATTCCACTTTTCTTCAGGCATTAGCTCAAACCCTGTTTTCTACATCTCTAAATCTCTCCACTTCTCAATTCAGAGTCTGTTTTATTATGTCATTTGGCAATGTGTTATGTCCTGCCTTGTCATACTTCCTCTTATATCACACTCGCTTATCTCTGTTTAAGCTCTCTAATTCTCACCCCTACTAGTCATTGATCAGGACAAAGGAAATATTGTACCTTGCATGAGTTTACCTAACATGTAGGACACATACACAATTGTTATAAAACACCTATTTTATCTGGTGCAAAAACACAAAGCAGAGGCTGGAACAACTGTCCAGCAGGTAGGGCATTTGCTTGCACGTGACCATCCTGGATTCATCCCCAGCATCACAGAGGGTTCCTTGAACACCACCTCCGTGAAGAACCAGGAGCAAGCTCTGAGCACCCCTGGGGTGGTCCAAGGACCAAACAAAAAAAACAAAACCAAAAAAATATAAATAGAGCATATGAATGGTGTATCAGTCTAAGTTATAATGTTTCATGCCAACAAAATAATTTGGAAAGTAATCTAAACTAGGGCAATTGGCAGTGTCCTTGGGGAATGGGGGGAGGTGGAGGAGGGTTGGGTCACACCTGGCAATGTTCAGGGGTGAAGGAAGGAAGGAAGGTAGGAGAGATACTGAGAACTTGGGGTCTGCACCTCAGGATCATGCACTTCAAATCAACCATGCTGTCTTGGGTCTTCAATGCAGTGGTCTTTAAGGAAGTGGATGGACTAGAAGGAGGTAAATGAATTTCTCAACAAGTAAACAGAATGTCTGCAAGAAAACCTAATAACAGACTTAACTACTTTGAAGTAATAGCATCTTAAAAGCAGCAAGCACCCAGGCAGGGACAGAGCAGTGCCCAATAATTAAGCTCAGCTACCTCCTTTATTTCAGACCTCAGTTATCTCTATTTCCTTCTTGGAAGAAGGGTCTGATCTCAGATAAAACAAATGCCTATTTCCATCAACTCCGCTTTTCGATGACACATTTACTGTATAGGAGACATAGATCATCTCTTCATGCAAGCTGACATCCAGATCCAGTAAGTGTGGTAAGAAGCTTAAAATGCACCGAAGAATATCAATTATCTGTAGTTGTCAAGTATAAGCATAACTATCTTCAATGAAGAGACTGAGACATGGATGGCTAATACTACACTCTTAGAGTCATAAGGCTCTTACAGGGATGAACTCAGATCTTTGGGATCATAATGTTTCCTTTTCAAGGAAACAGAGAAAGTCAAAACTAAATCACATTGCAAACAAGTATCAATTCCAGATCACAATGTTATCTTGGGAATACTGCATTTACTAAAATAACCTTTAAAACTAGTCTCCAACCTATAATATTATTTACTAACAGTTTATTCTGACAGCAATTTTCCCCCTAAAATCAGAACGTTGCATGGATTGGGGTGGGGGTGTGATGACGTGGTCACACTCAGTGATGTTCAGGGGCTACATCCAGCTCTGTGCTGAGGTTTCACTCCCAGAGGTGCTAAATGGACTAGGGAGATGCAGGAGATGGAACCTGAGCTGAAAAAAAAAAATCACAATTTCTACATATGATTCGACATATTATGCATGGGATTTACAAGATGTTCATTCTTTGTGGATGTTATAACAGATTCAACTGCAAAAAAAAAAAAGAAATGTTGCTATCAATACCATCAACATCACCAAGTGATCTCTACTTTTTATGAAATCAAAGACAAAAGACAAATTTCCTTTTTCTCATTATGCTAGCTCTCTAAAGGGAGGTCCATAGAGAAGACAAAGGCATTCAAATAAAGTCTTCTAAACAGCCAGGGTTTTCAGGGTCTTTGCACACAGCAATCCATGTGAGAATTGACCTGGGAGAAGTTGTTCATCACAAGTGTATTTGTGGTTTCAGGGGTGGCCCTGGCAGTGCCCAGGGGACCATATGTAGTACCAGGATCAAATCAATTCTGAGGCCAAAGCTATAATGTGCAAGGAAAGTATCTTACCTCCTGTACCTCTCTGGACCTTCCTACAATTATTTAAGTTGAATTCTAGTCCCACATTTCTGGGCATCTTCCCCAGTGCCAAAGCACTAACTTCCTTATTCCCATGGAATTCTGAGTTTGTTGGATTCTGGCCCTTTATTCCCTTTTCTTGTTTCCAAACTGCCTCACATTTCTCTTAGCCCCCTCTTAATCATTCCCACTTCCATCTCCCAGTAGGTGGTTTAATCTTGACTTTATTGGAAGAATTTAGGATGGGAGGAGGCTATTACCAGTCCACCTACATCCCCAGCCTTAATCATGGTTTTGAAGAGAAAAACGAAATCTGCGGGGAAAACTAATAATACTAGAAGTCAGGATTAAAACAAATTTTAATCTGTTAAGCATCTGAAATAGCAGGAGAAAAGCCTTTTGGAAAGGGACAACAACAGTGAATTAAAATCATAAAAGAAAAAGGTCATCATCTATTGTGTTAATTACCACAAATCAGAGGCCACTGATGTCAACACATCTAATAGCACACAAAGGAAATTCTCCAACTGGTCAATCAACACTAGAAATCAAGACAGCTTTTTGGTAAGGGTTTCTTTCCTTCCTCCAGCAGATGTTGGTCAAGCCCTATCATGTGCCTGGCAGCGTTTGTGTAAGCACCCTCTGCTTTTTTTCACAAAGCAAACCTGCACAGCATTAGCGTCCCTCTCTCAGAAACAGCCTTGCTGTCAGGGAGAGCAAGAACAGATATTTGCGAAAGGCTGACTAAGTACTAAGTCTGGGAAGCATTTTCTCACCTCATAAAGTTACAGGAAACACAAGAGAATAGAACCAACCAACAATCTTCCTAGGTTTGGATTCAGTCACTGAGAGGACAAATGTTTTTCTCTCAACAAAACTGCTCCTGTGAGAAATATAATACCAACAGCCACACCGACAACAATAAAGTCCCTCTCCTCAAAAAAAGGTGCAAACAAATACACACGCTATAACTGAAGAAGAAATGAGAAGTGAAAACTATTACCTTGAAGCTGTTAAGCGTCTAACCTTTGGGGTATGTTTTAGTTATATTTCTTCATATTCTCATATTCGGGAAAATTTCTAAGCACATAGTTGAGCCTGAAAGAGAAATCCTTTATGTTCCTATAGCTCAGAGCACAGGAGGGCTCCTAGGGGTGGCCTATCTGCATACACGGGTATGCTGAGCAGGTCGCCCGCCCTGCATCTTCAGACCAGGTGAAATGCATTCCTTTGGCTGGCGGAATGTTTTCCATTTTTCCAGATCTTTCCACAGGCGTCCCATTCATGACTCTTTCCTGCCTCCTTCCCAAGACTCAGCAGAGTATTTTTGCCTCTCATGGCATCATCTTCATCGATTGGACTCCCTTTACACCCTGGGTTTCTACACTACTTTAGACAGGTGAAGATGTTATTCATGAGGCCTCTCTTTACGGATTTGGTAATACATGGCAAATCTGATTAGTTCCTATTTTTAAATTATGCTGTGAAACTTTCATTACTTTATTGCCTCCATGTCGGCATAATTGCGTGGCTAAAAGGACCTGGCTAAATAGGCTAAGAAGGTTCTTTTCATTGGGTTTACACTTCATATTGCAACCTGGAGACAAAAATTTCAAGATGCAGTTATTAATTTTTTTTCAAGAGTCATTGCCCATTTGTACTAAAATCTAGTTTTTTTCTTGTCATGACAAAATTTTTCTCTGCATTGTGCATACTAATTGCTCCAGGAAAAAAAAAAAACAACAGAATGATAAAATTGGTGAGCAGCTTCCCAACTTAGCTCCACAAAGATCTCCATTTTCCTTAACTCTGAGTTCATTAGTGACAATAAAAATCCAGACAATCTCTGTTTTCCATACTGCCATGTCCATTAGGAGCTATTTTCAGTGTAGAAATAGCAATAAGCCTATAAAAGTCATCACATTTGGCTAACACACTGAAAATAACCCAGGTATCTGGCATGGTTCACAGCAAGACTATTAATACAATCCGACTGAATAATGGAGCTGTTACCCAGCTTTATACTTGGGATGTTTTCAGGATTTAAACAGCTAAGAATAAGGATCTTGACAAACTAAATTTAAAACACTCCACTGAAAATCATATTAAGCTGAAAACTATAAATTAAACTTGTTTCTAAGCAACAATCTAAATAGTCGAAACTTAGTGGAAACACTCACTTTCAAAAATAGCCTACTGCTTTGGATCCTCCATTGGCTCGTTTCTGCCAAATGTACATACAAAAATGCATACTATGTAAACTGATTTGAAATGATGCTAACCTCTTAAATCCAAAAAGGAACCGCACAAAAAAAAGTAAGTCCACGGTTGCTACACACCCAAAATGCACTAAAAAGTCTTTAAATTTTTTGTCTTCATATAAGGAGCACTTACAATAACAACTATCAATCCTCGCCCTGGCTTTTCTTTCACTTAAAAACCAGTCTCTAAGCCAAATGGCTGACATGAAAAGACCATACCTTACTAAGCAAAAAGTAAAATAAAATGCCCAGTGGACTGCATAGTCACTCAAAATTTTACTTAACATTAATATTAAAAAAAAAACCCTAATAGACTTAAAAGTCTGCAATGTCTCTCCTCAGATTCCAAAAGGATTCCATAGAAATAACAAAGGAGTTTCACTCTCACGGATTTCCCATCAAAGCTATTTCCATCAAGCGGGGTAAAACAATCAAGTCCCCTCCTATCTGCCTATCTGCCGTAAAAAAAACAGATGCCTGAACATTTCCAACAGCTGAAAGGGAGCACTGACCTTGTTAACACACATGTACCTGGTGCCCAAGGTTCTATTTACAATCCAATCCAATAAAACAATTTAGACTGAAAGACCCTAAAGCGGGGGTATGCGTTGGTGTGTTGTTGGAATGAAAATAATGAGGGCACTGAAAGCCCAGTCTTTCTACACACAGAGAGAGAGAGAGAGAGAGAGAGAGAGAGAGAGCTCCTCTCTCCTCTCCCCTGTTCATCTCAAGAATCTGAAGATAAAGGTACCCAAAGGTCTCAGTTCCCCAGAAACTAAGGTTGTCTAAAAGCCCAGCTTTCTCTTTACGCCCTGGAGTGGCGATTCACATTCTCACATGTAACTGGGCAGTTTCCAAGTGAAAGCTTAAGAAAGTTCACTTTTTTTCCTTCCCCATTGCGAACAATGAAAAATCAATTTTTCTAAAAGTTTCAAGTCAAAACGTGCCCGTTTCACTGGTGGCCACCAGCAACCCTCCCTCTTACTTTGCGGTTCCTACCCCAGCCTAAGCAGCTCCCTGCACATCTCCCTGCTCCCTCTCCGCAACACCCCGGACCGGGGGCAGTCCTGACCATGAACCCCGGGTCCCCGCGGCCTCGATCCCACCCGCATTGCTCGCCCGGATCAGCGGGGGCGCGGGGGCGCTCCGGGAGCCGCGGCTCTCTCGGGGGCACCTTCCCACACCCCCGAGACCGTGCCCCCTTTCCAGGGCAGCCCGTGCGAATCCAAATATGATGCCAGAGCGGGGCTGCGAACCGGGAGCGAGCCGCCCGACACTCGGAGGGGGTGGCAGTGGACGGCAGGGAAGGATGGGAAGAACCTCCCCGGGGCTGCTGGACCCCTCGCGGAGAACAATGCGTGGAAAGCCGAGGCTGGACCCTCACTTCGCTCGGCATCCTCTTTGGAAGCAACAAGGGCTGACCCCTCTGTCCTCCCACTCAGCGATAAGGTACAGGCGGTGGGAGCGCCAACGCCAGCGCGCTCCAGGGGGGGCCCCGCGCACGCCAGGCACAGGCACACATATGCAAACATGCACACGCGCATGCACTCGCAAGCACACGCATGCATACGTATGCACACACACACACACACACACACACAATGCGCATCCCCACACCTGCTCCGCACGGACCCGCCTCCCCCTCTGCCTCTTCCCGGGACCCGCCTGGAGGCGCCCGGGCACCCCGAGACACGCGCCCACGGCCACACGCGCAGCGACAGGCGAACAATGGTGGGGAGGGGGGTCAAGTTCTCCTGGAAACACCCCGCAGCCCCCGCCTGGAGGGCTCAAAGCCCACCGCTGCGGAGGGAGGTGGGGGCGCCCCAGAACCCAGCGAGGCGCTCTCGGAACAGGGGGAGACGGCGGCTTGCCTCTCGCGGGGTCGGGCAGAGACACCGCAGGGTCCCCGGCCCCCGCAGCCACCTCGTCCTCCCCCATCCCTCCCCTTCCTCCCTCCCACCCCCGAAGTGAGGACCCCCCGCGGGGAGAAGCCCGAGAGGAGGGGGCGCCCCGGGAGCCCCGCGGCGCGAGCCCGGTTCCTCCGGAGCCCCCCAGCCCGCGCCCAGCCCGCGCCCCCCCGCCCCGGTTACCGCGGGCTCCGCCGGGGCCCCCGCCGCGTCGTCCGGGGCGCAGAAGTCGGGCTCGCAGCTCGCGCCGTCCGTCGCCATCTTCCCGCTCCAGCGGATCCGAACGCGAGCTCGCCACGGCGGTGGGCGCGGGAGCGGCTGAAGGCGCGGCGCTGGGGAACGCGGGCGCTCACTGCCCGGCCGCCGCCGCCGCCGCCGCCGCCGCGCTCCGGCCCCCGCCCCGCCCCGCCGCCGCGCCCCGCCCCCTCCCGCCGAGACCCGCCCCCTCCCGCCGAGACCCGCCCACGCCGCCGCCGCGCCCCGCCCACGCCCCGCCCCGCCCCCCGCCCCGCCGCCCGCCCGGCGCACTCCAGGCTCGGCCCGGGGCGAGGGTTGGCTCAGGGCTACCTAGTGTGCGCGGGAGAAAAACGGAAAAGGGCCGGAGAGCGATTCCCCTGCACCTCCGAGCCCGAGATGACGGCTCCGGAGGGATGAAGCAGCAGGCCTGACGCTGAAGTCCCTAGAGCCCCCCCGGCCCCCCGGAAACCTTCCATGCAGCCCCTCCACCCTCCCTCCGCGAGGGTCACGCGGGGTCCCTGTCCCCCTTTGTGTTTTTGTTGTTTGTTTGTTGACCAACCCGCGCGGCTCCGCTCACCCAGCTGGGTTTTGTGTTTCAATCTGTGTGGCTTCTCAGCTTGCCTCCCCAACCATCACAGATTCCGAGATAACTCAGACCCTTTCTAAACGTGCTCCTCTCCGAGAAAGGTACCAGGTGCTATTTTGTTCTCTGGCCCCAGGTCTGCGATGTTTCCTAAAAGGCTCATCCAGTAATGTAAAGTACCAATGAATTCAAATGGAGGTTTCTACTTTAAAAACAAACATCAAAGAACAAATCCACCCCTACTGCTACTACTACCTCTCTCCCTTCCTCTCCCCCCCCTCCCTGTTTCCCTCTCTCTCTGTCTCTCTCTCCCCCTCCCCCTCTCTAAAAATTGATTCTATGGGAATTCCGCGTCTCCAAAGGTATTTCATGAGATGAGTGAGACCCCACGTTTTATTTTCCCTTTCCACTTCTGATTGAGTTCTTACCCATTTCCTGCCAATTCCCAAGATGGAAAAATCTATCGCCTTATCAAGACCATATGGTACAGACGTTCCCAAATCTCTAGATCCCTGAAATGTAATGAAAGTACAATATCAAATGGAGGCATTCAAACTGTGTCTCCAAGAAATGGAATCAAACCACAACCAAATCCTGGACTTGAAATTCTGGAAGATGAATGACTGGGCTGTCGGGACTAAGAATTGTAGATCAAAGCTTTAAAAAAAAAAATGACAGACATGTAATGAAAGGTTTGGGCAATCTAATTGCTTCATTTTCCAAATTGGATCTAAATATGACACAAACTAGGGCAGAGAAAATTTTTTTTCTGCAAAGACTTTGAAAGCAATTGATTAATAAATTGTAAAATGTTCCTTCCCCAAAGAGGTCTACATCCATCAAGAAAGAGCCTTCACCTGAAACCTGGGGTTAAGTGTCAAAGGTCGTGGGTTTAGCAATCCAATCGCCTCCCTCTACCATTAATTCTGTAAACAGATGTGCTCACTTATTTTCTTTGTCTTGTTACTCCCTCTCAGGCCTGTGTCTTCCATCTCTGTTCAGTACACTGCCTTTGCTTATAAAATATTTGCTCTGGACTTGTTCAAAACTTCAAACTACGAACCAAAACCACTCTTTGTTCAGTTGAAACTGCATTTTCACACATCAGAAGGCTTTATATATTCTTTTTGTTTGTTTTGGGGGCCAAAGTGGTGCTCAGAGCTTACTCCTGGCTCTGAGCTCAGGGATCACTCCTGGCAGAGCTTGGGGGGCCTTGGGGGTGCCAAAATTAAACCTAGACTGGCTGCGTGCAAGGCACATTCCTTGCCTACCATACTATTTCTCTGGCCTTCACAATAGTCTTGACACTGATGCTTCATATTGAGGTGGATTTGCTAACCAAGAAATTAACTGACTCACTTCTGGAGGGAGAGAAAAGGATATACCATTCACCAGCGTATTAAACAACGGGAATATGACAAAACAATATCCCTAGGAAGCAAATCCCATGGATGTCATACCTGCAGCTCATTTTTTTAAAAAATCACTGAGAAGTAATAGTTTTCATTAATCTAAGCAGAGTTACATCACCAAGGAATCAGATCCTGAGTGGCTACTCTCCACTAGTCTTTTTTTCCTCTTTTCTTCAAATAAAAAGTAAACAAGTTGGCGGGGAAACAATCATTGGAAAGCACATTCTGTAACTGCCAAAATTCAGAACCTGAGGAGGAGAATAGGTGTCATTTTGCGTCTCTCTTAAAGCTGCCACTGGTAAGGGTTGACGATCATCCTGTGCAGATAAACAGCGCTGCAGGAGTTAATCCCCTCCCCAGGGGCTGGCCTGCTCTGCTGCTGCTTCACCTGGAGAACATTTGCTGGTTTAAATTTTCTCCTGAGAATTAGCCTATGCTGAGATTGTGGTTAACTCTTTCTGAAAGGCTTTCTTTGTCCAAAGATCAGGCTCTATAGAAGAGGGAAACCAAACAGATCCGAAAGGATAGAGAACGGATGGAACCAGAGAGAAATCTTTGGCGGTTTCCTTAAACAGCTGAATACTTTTTGAAAAGACAGCCATGTGGTTTTCCCACCCCACACCACAGAACCCCCCAAAACACACCCCAGCACTAGACCAAAAATTTCTTTTAAAATAGAGAAAAAGAGGAGAGAGGGAAACATTAGCAGGAGAAAATAAATCCCTGTTTAAAGAATATGAATGATAAATTTTAATTTGAATCATTACGTTTTAGCATTATAGTGGAAGAAACCTAATTATCCACTTTGCGGTACTTATTCTAAGAAACACCAATGTGAAGAGAAAGAGGACTCCCCACCCCCACCCCTTTATCAAGGTACAATTCACAATAGTCAGCAATTAAACAATCTAAGTATCAATCCAGAAATGATCATCCAAAGATGTGGCATACACAACTGAATACTATTCTACAATTTAAAATGTGACATCCTGCCACTTTCAGCTACACAGATGGGTTTAAAGAGTATTCTGCTTAGTAAAATCAGTCAGAGAAAAACAGTGTATGAGTTCACTCATGTGTAAAGTACCCCCTCCCAATTAAATATAACCTCAGAGCTCAGGGGCATATGCCTCCATGTGCTCTCAGATCTGAGTTCAATCCCCAGTGCTGCATGTTCAAACCTTGGGGCTCATCTAGCTCAGAAGACACCCTTCCCCTATACCTACAGGTACAACTGAGGGGACCCAGGTGGACCCTGTGATTCCCAGCACTACTAGCTCTGCATCTAGGCCCTAAACCTTTAAGTCCATGTCACTAGGAGTGGTCCCTGGATCCTCTTACCACTGCTTGGGAGCTCTACTCCCCCACCCCAAAAAAACTCCACCAAAATAAACAAGCTTATAGACCAAATTAGCATTAAAGTAAGGGGCAAGGGAAATAATCAATTATATGTTAAATTGACAAGGGTCAATTTCATAGTAAAGAGTAGATCTAGATTTTTAGTGATAGATTTGATGTAGTGTATACAGATGGTGATTAATAGTGTACAATTTGAAGCCTACTTAATATATAACAATCTACATAATGTTATAAGACAATATCACTTTAATATTCTCTAACTAGAGTAAGAGAAATTGAATGTATTGCACACAGACAAAACAGTCGCGTTGCCCTAACATTTGACTATACGATGTGAATGACCCATGGACAAAAGAATTTGAAAGAAATTAGTTGCTGAATCCTTGGTTTGTGCCAAGCTCGAGTGCACTCTTCAAGCTCGAGTGCACGCTTCAAGATTCTCTTTTCAGACCAGAGAAACGGGCTGAGGCATCTAGGAATGCAGACTCAACTGGGAAGTTAAGTGGTTTTCTGATTTAACCATGGCCTTGACCTCACCGACCACATCCTCCAACCCACTAAACCCAAAACCTGGAGATTAATTCATAATGATAGAATAGGATGTTTCCTTCCAGGAGAGAAGATAAAGGAACATACACACATCCTAAAACCAATTTCCCCCAGGGAATAAGAACATTCTTTATTTTAGTCAAATAACAACATTTACGTTAAATCCGAAGAGCAAGCCATATGTTATCCTGTCCCCATATTGCCAAATGACAAAATTACTGAGTAGCAAATCATTTCTGACTGTATCCACAGGGCTATATTTATATAATCTAAATATTCCAGACCATGCTTATCCCCATCTATACCCTGGCAACCAATCGACGAAGCCTCAAATCTTCACATGAGAAATTCTAACAAAGAACACAGATGGGTTCTGAGTGCCTTGCATCTCACACATGTTTTGAAGACCAAAATTTTATCAACAACTTGATTTCATCTGACCTAACTTCATTCCTCCATAGTCAACATGTCATTATCTACATGTGCTTCGACTCATCGTGGATTTTGCTCAGTACATTTAATCCTAATCTAGTTAGTCACTCCTGTCAAAAATCTATGCTTTTGGAAGGTTTCCTCCAGCATTTCCAGGTGGTGTGCACCAAGGGAATGCAAGTTAATTTTACCTCAACTAGAGCTAAATGTAATTAGGAAATTAAATCTGCTAGGTAAAAAGTAAGCCAGAGTTAAACAGAAATATAACATTATACTCATTCCTAGCCCCTTTTAATAACACCGCTAGCTGAAAAACTACATTTGGTCATTCAACTGCTGCAGTGATGTTTAAATGTAAGAACATATTAAAGAGTTAAAGACACAGTGAGAACTTTATTCCCCAGGCTAGTCACTCTGAGCATAGAAACAGAAGCTAATATAGAATAATAAATAATAAAAGTGTTGGAGGAGTTCTATAGAATGTTTTAAAATTTTTAAATTAGTACTTGTTAGTTTAGACTTTTATCTGTAAAAGACATTTACAAGTGAAAGTTTTACTAGAGAGGGATATCTCAATGCAAAATGATTATGGAAAAAACAATTTCAACAAAAGAATCTGGTCCACTTCTGCCCCATATTTGCCTAAATTAAAATGATGGGAATATTTCCATTTATTCAGCCTATTTTGTAACCACACAGTCTGTGGTATGTAGTTACTAGGCAACCACTAAAGCAGGGGTGTTTATACCACTAGGCAATTAATTATAGTGAGTTTTATTTTTCTTAGAAAATTTTAAAACTATATAAATAAGTTGTGAGATCGAATCCTTTTATCCTCTTACTAGAGGTACAGAGTAAGCTATAAAAACAAAGCAGAAGTTTCCTGGGCTATGTATATTGTTCAATTCAAAAAGGAAAAGCAGAGTTTCAAGAATTAATAAGGATCCTAAAGATGATGGTCTTCAATAAATATGCAGATGGATGTTTGTGAACAAGTCAATAAAGATACAGAAAAAAAAAACACAAGAGAAAAGCTCTAAATGGAGCATAACATGACACATGCCATAACTATGCCGCCAGACCCTGTGCTAAACTGTTTCATTCCAGGTGCCCCAGAGGGGGCGGGTGAGACCCCTCCCCCTATCCCAAGGGACCCAGGCCCAGCAGTCAAATATCTCCAGAACTCTACTGCCACCATGCTCATGGCCACTCTCCACATGCTCGGGCTGAGTGTCACCCACGAGTGAACCTGGACAACTCATACCTTACACCACCCATACACCAAGAGTATCATATCACATTTGATGGGGTTTAAAGAAGCAACCAATCATAGAGGGAAATATGTTTTACATATATATATTTTATATATATACATATATGCAACAGTTGAGAACATTTTTTACATATATATGCCAATATATATGGCAGTCAGAGAGATAGCATAGTGGGTAGGGCGATTGCCTTGCACATGGCTGACCCTGGTTCGATTCTTTTGTTCCTCTTTGAGAGCCTGGCAAGCTACCGAGAGTATCTTGTCCACATGGCAGAGCCTGGCAAGCTACCCGTGGCATATTCGATATACCAAAAACAGTAACAACAAGTCTCATAATGGAGACGTTACTGGTGCCTGCTCAAGCAAACTGATATATGCCAAGCTCCCCGTGTTGTATTAGATATGCCAAACACAGGAAAAATGATAGATCTCATTCCCCTGACCCTGAAAAAGAACAATTGTTGGGCAAAACAAGTAAGGAGAGGCTGCTAAAATCTCACGGCTGGGATAAATGGAGATGTTACTGGCACCTGTTCAAGTAAATCGATGAACAACAGGATGACAGTGATACATATATGTATATATATATATATATGTATGCATACAAGTCTCAACTATTAACAAGATGTTAGTCGTCTCTTATAGAAGGGCTTAATGGCCCCTGTGTGAAATACAGTAATCTTCAATTTGCTCGAGTGGGCGCCAGTAATGTCCCTATTCGTCCCTGTCGCCTGCTAGTGTGCTAGCAATGATATCTGCTCACTCCAGGAACAGGAAGAGCTTCAAATCGTTCATTCAGGGTTTTGACAAAGAAGTCTGACCATCTCATTAGTGGGTGGCCATGCGGTCTTTTGACGTACCTTGGAATCTAGTCGGTAGTAGCTCTAGTCCAGCGGTCATCTCTGAATCGCATTACATGTCTGGTCCATCTGATTTTTGATGCCTTGGCAAACGAGACAGCGTCCCTCATTCTTGACCATCAATGGAGGTCGGAACTCTGGATTCCTTCTCTCACTTGAGTGAAACGTGATACTCCAGCAGTTTCTCATAACAAAAAATACAAAATAAATTATTTCGGTTCTGTTTTGGGGCAGAAGTTTGGATTCAGGATGGAAACATCCAAAATATGGTTGTGGGAAGGTGTAATGGTGGTGGAATTGATGTTTGAATATTAAATATAATCAAATATTGTGAACCACTTTATGAAATAAAAAAATTTAAAAATAAGAAAAGCTCTAAATGAATAGCTATCCAAGGTAAAATTATTAAATAAACCAGCAAAAAAAAGTCCAGTAAATCATAATCATTAGCTTTATACAAATAATAAAGTTATATAAATCAGGGAAGTTTCAAATGATTCTGGAATTTTTTTTGGGGGGGTCACACCTGGCGATGCACAGGGGTTACTCCTGGATCTGCACTCAGGAATTACCCCTGGCCGTGCTCAGGGGACCATATGGGATGCTGGGATTTGAACCCAGGTCGGCCGCGTGCAGGCAAACACCCTACCCGCTGTGCTATCTCTCCAGCCCCTGATTCTGGAATTTTTATACAAATTTTACCTTACACTGCCTAAAATTTCATTTATTGACAAGAGGTTTTTAATACATGGGACATTAATTAATTTAAATCAGTGGAGAACATTTAAAATCACTTAGAACCGTGAGGCCATTATTTGAAAGAAATAATATATGTATTAACAGAAGACATTCAATTAGCCAAAAAATATAACAGAAATTTAATTCATAATATTTACAAAACAACAGCAACACTATTACTTAATAGATAAATTATATTTGTGATTAACGAACTGAAAGGGAAAAGCATCGATGTCTGTATTCTAAGGGAAGGTGAAGGCACTTGTAGTATTAAAAAGAAACATATTTATGACAAATCAACCCAAAGGTGAAGCAGTTTGAAGTGGTTTATTCTGATAATTAGTTTTATGTTTGCAATATAATATCTATAGGAAAACAAAAATAACCACACAGTAGCCTTCCTATCAGTCCTGTTTGTACGATCACCACTTTAATGCTCAGAATCTATCACTTTCAGCATGAGTATCATTTTCATCAAGGATCTGCGGAGTCTACTACCAGGCTTGCTTCAGAGACCCATAAATAAATCTCGAAAGAGATCAAAAGCCACAGTTAAGCTTGGAGCCCTGCATGGCTGAACAGACTGGTGTAAATTGGAGGGGGCAGGTTGGCCTGGGGCCTGCCTGAACAGATGCTTGCTTCCACAATCCAACATTGGCACCATACCCCTGGCCTAACCCTACCATCTCAGGACGGGCCTCACCAAGATATAATCTGAAATTTCTGGTATGCGGGTTTTTTTTTAATTTTTTGTTAGTGAATCACCGTGAGGTACAGTTACAAACTTATGAACTTTCATGTTTGCATTTAAGTCATACAGTACTTATTTACATCCCTCCACCAGTGCCCATTCTCCTCCACCATTGTTCCCAGCATCCCTCCCACAACCCCACCCTGCCTTTGCAGCAGGGCATTCCCCCTTGTTCTCTCTCCTTGTGGGTGGTATAGTTTGCAATAGAGGTATTGAGTGGCCATCAGGTTCTGTCTTTAGTCTACTTTCAGCATGCATCTTTCAACCCGAGTGGGTCCTCCAAACATCCTCTACTAGGTGTTTCCTTCTCTATCTCAGTTACCTTTCCCCCCAGCATGTGAGGCCAGTTCCCAAGCTGTGGGGCAGACCTCCTGGTTCTTATCTCTACTACTCTTGGATATTAATCTCCCATTCTATTACTTTATATTCCACAGAAAAGTGCGATCTTTCTATGTCTGTCTCTCTCTTTCTGACTCATTTCACTCAACATGATACTTTCCATGTTGATCCACTTATATGCAAATATCATGACTTCATCTTTTCTAATAGCTTCATAGTTTTCCATTGTGTAGATGTACCAAGGTTTCTTTCAGCAGTCATCTGTTTGGGGGCACTCTGGTTTTTCCCAGATTTTGGCTATTGTAAACAGTGCTGCAATGAACATACAAATGCAGCTGTCATTTCTACTATACCTTTTTGCCTCTCTGGAATATATTCCCAGGAGTGATATTGCTGGGTCAAATGGGAGCTCAATTTCTAATTTTTTGAGAATCATCCATATTGTTTTGCAAAAGGGCTGAACCTGTTGGCATTCCCACCAGCAGTGAAGGAGAATCCCTTTCTCTCCACATCCATGCCAACACCGGTTGCTTTTGTTCTTTTGGATGTGGGCCAGTCTCTGTGGTGTGAGGTAATATCTCATTATTGTTTTGATCTGCATCTCCCTTATGATTAGTGATATAGAGCATTTTCTCATGTGCCTCTCAGTTATTCAGATTTCTTCTCTGAGAAAGTTTCTTTTTATTTCATCACCCCATTTTTTTTTTTGCTTTTTGGGTCACACCCGGCGATGCACAGGGGTTACTCCTGGCTCTGTGCTCAGGAATTACTCCTGGTGGTGCTCAGGGGACCGTATGGGATGCTGGGAATCGAACCCGGGTCGACCGCGAGCAAGGCAAATGCTCTACCCACTGTGCTATTGCTCCAGCCCCTCATCACCCCATTTTTTGATTGGGTTGGCAATTTTCTTCTTGTGGAGTTCAACCAGTGCCTTGCATATCCTTGATATGAACCCCTTATCCAATGGGTATTGGGTGAATATCCTTTCCCATTCTGTAGACTGTCTATGTATTTTGGTCACTGTTTCTCTTGAGGTGCAGAAGCTTCTCAGTTTAAGATAGTCCCATTTGTTTTCCTCTGTTTTCACTTGCTTGGCCAGTGGCATGTCATCTTTGAAGATACTGTTAACTTCACCGCTATGGAGGGGTTTGCCGACCTTGTCTTCAATGTACCTTATGGATTCTGGTCTGATGTTGAGGTCTTTAATCCATTTTGACCTGACTTTTGTACATGGTGATAGATAGAGATCTGAGCCCATCTTTTTTTGCATGTAGCTGTCCATTTTTGCCAGCACAATTTGTTAAAAATGCTTTTCTTTCTCCACTTCACATTTATTGCTGCCTTATCAAAGATTAGATGATCATATATTTGAGGGGGGGAGTGTCTCAGAATATTCAACCCTGTTCCATTGGTCTGTGGCTCGGCCTTTGTTCCAGTACCATGCTGTTTTAATTATTACTGCTTTGTAGTAGAGTTTGAAGTTGAGAAGGTTGATTCCTTCTATTTTCTTTTTCCCAAGAATTGCTTTAGCTATTCGTGGGGGCTTATTGTTCCATATGAATTTCAGGAGTGTTTGCTCCATTTCTTTGAAGAATGTCATGGGTATCCTTATAGTATCATATTGAATTTGCACAATGCTTTGGGGAGTATTGCCATTTCAACAATATTAATTCTTCTAATCCACGAGCAGGGGATATCTTTCCATTTCCTCATGTCCTCTTTTATTTCCTAAAGTAGCATTTTGTAGTTTTCTTTATGCAAGTACTTTACCTCCTTAGTTAAGTCAATTCAGAGGCACAAATGTGAACAGGATTGTTTTTTTCATGTTGCTTTCTTCTCTCTCATTATTTGTGTATAAGAAAGCCATGGACTTTTGGGTATTGATTTTATAGCCTGCAACTTTACTATACAAGTCTATTGTTTCTAGGAGTTTCTTGGTAGAGGTTCTAGGGTTCTCTAAGTATAGTATCATATCATCTGCGACTAGTGAGAGCTTGATTTCTTCCTTTCCTATTGGAATGCCCTTAATATCTTTTTCTTGCCTAACCTGTATTGCAAGTACTTCCAGTACTATATTGAACAGAAGTGGAGAGAGTAGGCATTCTTGTCTCATCCTTGATCTTAGGGGGAAGGCTCTTAGTTTTTCCCCATTGAGGAAGATGCTTACCATTGGCTTTTGGTAAATGGCTTTGACTATATTGAGGAAACTCCTTCTATACCCATTTTGCTAATAGTTTGTTGAGAATCTTCGCATCTATGTTCATCAGGGATAATAGCCTGTAGTTTTCTTTTTTTGTGGTGTCTTTGTTTGCTTTTGGTATTAGAGAGATATGAGCCTCATGGAAACTGGTTGGGAGGGTTTCTGTTTCTTCAATTTCCTGGAAAAGCTTGAGAAGAACTGGCAATATTTCCTGTTTAAATGTTTGGAAGAATTCACTAGTGAATCATTTGGACCTGGGCTTTTGTTTTTGGGAGGACTTTTGATTACAGTTTTATTTCCTTGATATTAATAGGACTATTCAGGTATTTCAGTTCTTCTTGAATCAGCCTTGGGAGATTATAGGAATCCAGGAATTTATCCATTTCTTCTAGGTTCTCTTGTTTCATGGCATACAGGCTTTCAAAGGAGTTTCTTATGATCTTCTGAATTTCTTTGGTTTCTGTTGTGATATCCCCCTTTTCATTTCTTATTCAGTTTATTAGGGTTCTCTCTCCCTTTGTGAGTCTTGCTAGTGGTTTATCAATCTTGTTTTATTTTTTCAAAGAAGCAGCTCTTGGTTTCATTGATCTTTTGAATTGTGTTTTGGGTTTCCATATCATTGATTTCTGCTCTAAACTTTATTATCTGTTTCTTTCTGCCTGGTTTAGGTTCTTTTTGTTGGTCCTTTTCTAAAATCTTGAGCTGTGAAGTCAAATTATTTATGTAGGCTCTTACTCCCTTCCTGAGAAATTCTTGCAGGGCTATAAACTTTCTCCTTAACACAGCCTTAGCTGTGTCCCACACATTCTGGTAGCTCGTGTCTTTATTCTCATTTGTTTCCAGGTACCTTTTGATTTCTTCCTTGATTTCCTTCCTGACTCACTCATTGTTCAACATTGAGTTGTTTAATTTCCAGGTGTTTGATTTAGTTTTCTGCTTCTGTGCATGATTAACTTCTATCTTCAGTGCATCATGGTCCGAAAAGATAACTGGTACAATGTCTATCTTCCTGATTCTGTTGAGGTATGTTATGTGGCCCAGCACATGGTCTATTCTGGAAAATGTTCCATGTGCGCTGGAAAAGAATGTGTATTCTTTTTCGGGGGGGGGGGCATAAAGTTCTCTATAGATCTATTATGCTCTCTCTTCTATTTCTTCCTTCAAAGCCAATATTTCCTTGCTGAGTTTTAATCTTCTTTATCTATCCAGAAGTGATAGGGTGGTGTTTAAGTCTCCAACTACTATTGTGTTTCAGTCATACAGTGAGCCATACCAATGCATAAAATGCTATTGGAAAGCTTTAATCCCAGAGTTTAATAGTTAAAGAGGGGTGTCAAGGAAGGAATTGAACTGAATCTGCTCAAGACCCCTGAGCTTGCGCAGTGGGTAAAGGCATTTCATTTATAAGTACCATACTGCATAGTGGCACTTCCTGTAAGGAATCATTTTTAGTGCTATAGAAATTAACAGAAATGGTTCCTCAGATTCATATATGAAAGATAAAACAATACAGCTTCAAACAGAAAATTATTGTCAAGAATTTGTACAACATAACTAAAGTTGTTAGTTTTAATTTGGGTTTTTTTTTGGGGGGGAATAGGGGTATTGGGCCATCACCTGATGGTACTCTAGGTCTATTTATAGCTCTGAGCTCAGAAGAGACCTCTGGTGCCAAGGACTTGAACCAGGGTTATGGGGGTGCTGCAGTTACATGGCAAGTGTTTTAGCTTCTGTACTAACTCTTTGGCCTCAGGTTATTATTTTTAATACAATCCAGTTTTATTAATTAACTATGTTAAATGGCTAGTGTTTTGCATCCTGTTTGTAAAATATTTATATTAGCTATTCTATTTAGGGCTAGAGCAATAGCCCAGTGGGTAGGGCGTTTGGCTTGCATGCGGCCGACCCAGGTTCGATTCCTCTGCCCCTCTCAGAGAGCCCAGCAAACTACCGAGAGTATCCCTCCCCCATGGCAGAGCCTGGCAAGCTACCCGTGGCATGTTTGATATGGCAAAAATAGTAACAACAAGTCTCACAATGGAGACATTACTGGTGCCCGCTCAAGCAAATCGATGAGCAACAGGATGACAGTGACAAAGACAGCTATTCTATTTATATTTATATATTACTTCCTTTATATCCCAGATGCTGTTTTTCATGGGCTTTTTTAGTCTCTCTTCCTGATCTTGTGCACCTGAGAATTCAGTGTTTACAAATGGAGATGAAATTGTATCTAGATGCTTTGGAAGACTCTTTCCCTTAAATTTCTCCCTCTCTGGGACATTAGTCTTGAAGTCCAACATTCTTTGGAAATTCTGGAATCTCCTTAGTTTAGCAAAACCCATGATTATTTCAAACTGTCATCCCACTTCCACTATTCTAGCCCTACATGAAAGAATCTTGACTCTGCAAGTTCTGCCTAAATTCACAGCTCATTGATACCCTCTGATCATTGTCTTCAATAGGTTATTTCTCTTATTTTGATTGTAGGAAAGTTCCCCAACTGCTTTATCATGACTTGAACTGAAAATAATGTGTAATTTATTTTTAAAGAATTTTTATAACTCATAAATATTCTGATTTTTTTTTACCTAATCTGATTGGATTTGGATTTGTGTTATTTGCTTCTTCATCCCGATAGTGAAGGTGAAAACGGGTTCAATTCTCCACTTACCTTTGAAAACCAGAATCCAGATTGGTACACTATTTCATCTACAGTCAGACCTGAAAAAAACATAAAACATGCTGACAAGAACCACTACATTGTAACAACAGAGTAGACTACCATGGTTTAAGCACGTTCTCACCAGTCTTAAAAATATAGCCATATTCCTCCTAAGAGTGATTAGCATGCCTGCATGGGTTTCAGAAAATGAGAGAAAAGCATATGATAGTGAGAATAATTGAGAGTGGTTTGGGGTTTCCCTTAGTTAAGAGACTTATGATTAAGTGAATGCCCTTCAAAAACCAAAGGCTTCTCAAATCTGAAGATTTGGAAATACTCAGGAACTCTTTGTTTGTTTTGTTTTATTTTTTTTTAAATTTTTTATTAGTGAATCACCACGAGATACAGTTACAAACTTATGAACTTTCATGTTTGCATTTCAGTCATACAGTGATTGTTTACCCATCCCTCCACCAGTGCCCATTCTCCTCCACCAATGTTCCCAGTATCCCTCCCACCACCCCTACCCCATCTCCCACTACCCAACACTGCCTCTGCATCAGGGCATTCACTCAGAGACTCTTTGGCAGATAATCAGGACTTGAAGTTTAGTTGAAAATTGGTGGTTTTGTAAAAATACTAACTTCATGTTTGCAATACCTAGCACAAGTTTAGTATAATACATGCAGTCAATATTGATCAAAATAAGTTCTTACAACCATCTGATGAAAGATAATAAAGTAAGCATTATTGTTTACATTTTCTAACCTTGTCCTCTTTGGCATTATAGTGGAGCTTGTGGCTTCCTTCTCAGAAAAGAATATTAAATGCATAAGATATAGAACCTTATACAAAACCAACAAAAGATCAGAGAGCAAACTCGTAAAAATCCACTGATAAAAATCAGCACTTAAAAATATTTGTCATATGGTAGTATATGTTTTTATAGCACAGTTAACTTAAATGATATATAAATGAGGAGCTCATAATTATGTAATTTATATTTATAAATGAAAATTATATTTTAGGATCCCAATATTAACTGTATTGAGATTTTGAAATATGATTTCTGCTATAACAAGGTCTCAAATTTCCTGGTAAATGCAGTTAACAAGAAAGTGAAAATGCATTTGTATTTTAATTTTCAGGGATTGCTTATTAAATTCTATCCATGAAACTAATATTTTAGAAAGACCCTCACCTTATAGTTATTCTGAAGAGTTACACTTGTTAAAATAAAATTTTCAACTCAAATACACATAATCGGTGGTATATAAAAACTTACTTCTTTAAGGGATGGGAAAGTTTGAAATTTGAGTATGATAGGACAAGTAGCAAATCCGAAAGAGCAAAATAATTTCCAGATGCCACTCATCCCTCAATAAATTACATAGAACAACTCAGGGCACATCCTGTTGCTCACTGGTTAAGTGCCCAGTTACTGTGACAGGATTCCCCTTCTAGCTGTGTGATGTAAGGCAAGTGCTTCTCTGAGCTTTCTTGTCAGGCTGGTGGGCTCTTAATTTTCTACATTAGACTTAGTGGGTTCTTTTTCTACAAGACTGATAAGAGGGTTGCATCAATTAACATTCTTAAAAGACTATCTGAATCTCAATAAATCACCAGTAAGTTCAGATTTGCTATCATTTTCATACACCTACTAAAGAGTGACAAACTAATCTAATATTCATGGAATTTCAGAAAAAAATATTCTTCTATTTATTAAAAGTACTCTACAACTCTACAACAGAAACAATCAGGCTACTTGTGTAAATTTTAACAAAAATCCCATGGTCTAAGATTTTAGATTAAAAGATAAAAGGTAAAAATTCTCTACAAGTCCTTGCAAAAATTGTAATAGAAAAATGTGGGATGGTTCATATATGTTAGAAAGCCAAATTGACTATTACTATATTTAAGTAATATACCAAAGGAGGAAATGAGCATTAATTAAATAGCATGTAGTACTGACTCCAAAATATTGCTATGTAGACCTGAGGTTACAAACCCTAATTGAGCCAGGCCATAGGATCCAAATCCATCTTATTCCAAGTCAATAGACTCCAGTACACAGACATGTTTTGCATCATTCATTCAATGTTTCTATTAAAAACCAAATTTTTTTTTTGGTTTTGTTTTTGGGCCATACCTTGTGGTGCTCAGGTCTTTCTCCTAGCTCTAAGTTCAGGGATCACTCCTGGTGGTGCTCAGGGGAACATAAGGGGTGCTGGGATTGGACCTGGTTCTGCGAAGTGCTAGACAAATATCCTACCCACTATAGTATCTATCCAGCTCTAAAGCAGCATGATGTACAACACTATTAATAATCGGGTTTCGTGTAATGTTCCAACATACACCAGAGTGTCCACTTCCCTCCGCGATTGTCTCAAGAGTACTTTCAAAGGAATAAATTGACCGCATTTAAAAGTTGTGAAATTTCATATTGGGTTTCTGACGCCAGAGAGCTAGCTTATTCGTCTGCATGCCTTAAATATACAGGACTTGAGTTCAACCCCAGCTTCTGCACAGTAATTTCTAGCCAAAAAGCACCTCTGGATGTAGTACTGAAGATCCACCAGCTGATGCGGACCTGGTGGCCACTGAGCATGCCCAAGGCAGCGTTCCTAAGCTCCGGCACAGCTGAGCCAGAGTAGCAGCACTGAATCCTCTTGGCCCTTCCACTGACTTTCACCATAAGTGGTTTCTGGGCTTCAAATGCACTGCTTGGGAACTCCTCATCCATCATTTGACATTCTAAGTTCTCAAAGGCTTCTTTCAAAGTATCTATCACCCTCAGTGCTTACTTAGAGGCCTATTGAGAAGGAGGCTTGCCTTCTGCATCTAGCAAGAATGGCTCTCAGGGGTTGGAGTGATAGCACAGCGGGTAGGGCATTGGCCTTGCACGTGGCGGACCCAGCTTCGATTCCCAGAATTCCCTATGGTCCCCTGAGGACCACCAGGAATAATTTCTGAGTGCAGAGCCAAGAGTAACTCCTGTGCATTGCCGGGTGTGACCCAAAAAGCAAAAAAAAAAAAAAAAAAAAAAAAAAAGTTCTCAGATCTATTTCTTTCACTCTATCCCCTTCTTTCCTGATACTGTCTTATTTACTTTTTTTTCTATAAGATTTTAACTTTATAATTGCCAAATGCAAAACACAGTGGTTTATGTGATTGAGATAAGAATGAAGACTTAATGCATCTTATTCATAACAGGGAAAAAGGTGGAATAAATGTAGATTTAAAAATATATCTAACCTCTGTTGATTTTACTATCCATGGTCAAATTCCATGTTTATAATCCATAAATCCTCTGGGGGCAGAGATATTGATAGGAATTTCTGTATGGACTAAATTGTGTCTCTCTTAAAATTTGAATCCTAACTCACAGTGCTTAAGTTGCATTTGGAGACAGTCTTTGCAGATGGTAAAATGAAGACATTAGGGGTGAGCCCTAATCCAATGACTGGTGATGTTATACGACATGAAAAGGGCACAACCAACCAACCATACAAAAAGAATGTTTGTTGAGAGATGACTATGTACAAATCAGAGAGTGACCTCTGAAGAAATCAACCCTCCCCAATACCTATTCTAGCCTCTAAAGCAATAAGAAAGTAATTTTCTCTGGTTTAAGTCCCCCAGTCTGTTCTTTTCATGGCAGCCTTAGCATGGGAATGCAGCATCTGTTCTGAATAAACTCATTCTTCTCCTTCCTCTAAGTGACTTTTGATATCGACCAGCTCATCTCTGCAGAAAGATGGACTGAGGCAGTATGTGTTACCTGGGTGCTTCTCAGAGCAAAGGGATCCAACATGCAGGCTTGTCAGCCACCATCCTGAAGTTTGTCACGAGCAATTTTCCCCTAATAACCACACAGTACTAAACTTATCTTTCTTCTTTTTTGGTTACTGAAAATGAGATCAGCTTCAAGGTTATTTCTATCATCTTATTCACCCGATTTTGAATATGCTTTAATGAGCTTGAGAAAAAAGATTTATAGCCAGCTCACCATGAATTTCTCAAAGCTTGTGACATGACTTATTTATGCCTGCAGCGTGCCCTTTGCCAACCTTTTCCATCAATGTGCGGGGGCTCAGAACAGCCCATACTACATCACTTTGTGTGACTCCACTCCTCTGATGGGCTTATGCATATGGTAGCCCCATGATCCAAAGAAGAGTGTGAAGGCTATGTCAGATGAAAAACCACTGCAAGGGGGCTGGAGCGATAGCACAGCGGGTAGGGCGTTTGCCTTGCACGCGGCCGACCCGGGTTCGAATCCCAGCATCCCATATGGTCCCCTGAGCACCGCCAGGGGTGATTCCTGAGTGTAGAACCAGGAGTAACCCCTGTGCATTGCCGGGTGTGACCCAAAAAAGCAAAAAAAAAAAAAAAAAAAAAAAAGAAAAACCACTGCAAGATAAAGTGCAGGGTCTGGGTATCAAAAGACCTGTTAGACCTGAAGCAGGCTATAGATCTTTAGTGAATCTCTATTACTATAAAACACAAATGATCAAGGACAGAGTGACAGCACATGGGGTATTTGCATTGCATGTACCCAGTCCTCTAACACCACATATAGCCACAGTACTACCAGGAGTTATCTCTGAGCACAGAGCCTGGAGTAAGCCCTGAGCACACTCAGGTGTAGCACAGAAAACAAAAGACAGAAATATTTTAACACCTATTTCACAAAGTTTTGTGAATCTTAGCTAGAAATAACTAGCCCAAATGATTTTAATGCTGAAAAGAGCTTACAAAGTGTGCTACAATTTTGTTACCTTACAATCTTCAGATTTAGGGATCCACACAGTGGGACAACTGCAGCCCAATGTTAAGAATGTTTTTAGCCCTTGATTGGGCTAGATCACATTGGAATTCCATTTCTATATACCATACATTACTGAATTTTTCATTAAAGAAATGCCTCTTAAGTTAAAGCACAGAAGAAGCTCCTGTGGTCTTTATTACTACATTTTTTAATAAGTAAAATTTCTCCTGTCAGAATACATCAAGATACCATGGTGACAATTGCTATAGAAATGCTAGATTTAGAAAGAAATGAGGTGATTTCAATTGTTCCTGTTACTCATGTTCAACAACCCAAACTAAATCAATGTAAGCCAGATGGTTAAAACTGCCCAACTATCCCAAATAAACCAATCACTGTCTGCCCCAGAATCTAAAAGTCCCACTTCGTATGACTTTTCAGAGGTTATCCAAAGAATTAAGTCTTGTTCTAATGTTACTACAGACACAGATAAAGTAGAATAACATAGCAAGTTTTTTTAATGTCATTATTCACTGAAATATAGATTGCAGATCATTACATTAAATAATTATAGGGATCAGTTGTTTAACTCTTTAAAAAGAATGTTTTAACCCAAAACAAACTGTTAACAATTTAAGGAGTAAGCCATTTTAAGCATATCACTGAAGTTATGCACACTGCAGAAATATTAGAATAATTTTTAAAATTTTAATATATAGGATAGAATAATTCATTCTCAGGATTTAACATGTCTCTGGCACCAAAATACCTCATTTCTTTTTTAAAGACTAGATAATAGCTTTTCTTAATATTCTTTTAATTTATCTTTGCCCTATCCTTCAAAAATTAGTATGTAACTACTCTCATCATTTGCAATGCAAAGACCTTTGTATAATAAACTAAATCATAAAAAAATTATTATAGGATCAATATGTGCAACCTATATGAATAAAAATAGAGAATGAAACACAATAGAGAATCGAATAAACTTGAGCCATTAGAAATATGCAGCCTCTATCCAACTATAAGTGAAAAATCCCTTGAATTTAATCAAACTTAGGGAAATAAGAACTTCTCTTTTTCAAGAGAAGGAAGAAATAAATGGTTTATGTGAAATACTTTAATTTAAGAACAACTTCAAGTTAGATCTGGCCCTGACTCCGGTGTCACCATTTTGATCGATGGACACTTCTGAACCCAAAGACCCTCTCCCTCAGTCTTCACACACTACAACAAATTGGAGCTTGCTAAAAGTGTGGTTTCTTAGTGGATCTGAATAAACCAAAGAGAACAGCCTGAACATCCCAGGATATTTACCTGAAGATCACTCAAGGAGACACCTTTTAGGGCATATTGCTGAAAACAGCTGTCTGTGGAAAGCAGCCAACTCACAACCTAAATAAAACACATTTCGCTTTCTTGGGTCCAGTATATTCTGAAGCACAGGAAATTTAGGAGTAAATTGTTCTTCTTTATCCTCCTGTATCATATGACTATGATTTTAAGTAAATGCTTAATGAAAGTTGTTTATTAAAGGCTATATTAACTCTTTTTCTTCTAATTGTCTTCAAGTTTTTAGAAGGCTCCCCAAACACTACGCAAATAAATGTAGATTGGGAGAGGGTGAAGAACAAAAGACATTCTGAAATTTGGAACACTGGTTGTGGAGGATCTGCCTGCATAAGCAAGATACAAAGTAACAGCACAGTTTGGAAAGGACTTGGGAACACTAAGAGATCACACCAAAATTAACTTAAATGTTGGTCTGCAATAGCAAAATTTGGCACAGTGGCAAATAACTAGGCTCTGAAGCAATAACAAAGGCCATTTATCACCAAGTGTTTTCATCTGTCAATATCATGGTACATATAAAATATATCACTTAATTAAGGAAGGAAATTTCATCCAAAGCACAATAAGGATTGATAGTTTAACTCCAATTCTGAATTTTGTTCTGAGACTGTCTTGTGAAATTTATATATTCCACAAGGTTTCTTTGGTGCAAACCCAAATGGGTATTTATTGAAAGTATGCAGCAATAATTTCTACCTCTCAAGAGAGAGGAAGTGACCGTTTAATTTACATTGATTTGGGGAATATTATAAAGAATGTTTAAAAGAACTAGATTTTCCAAAATAACTGAAAAACAGCATAGTAAAATAATGACAGGTATAATAAAGGAGTATGCAGCTACATTCAGCATATTTATTCTTACTAATTTTAACCCCCTCTCCTCACTTCCTGTTTCTGCAGAAACTATTCAGAAGATCTTTGCTCCCCTTTCTGTGTGGAGTGTTGTGGTACTTGGCTGGTACTTGGCTCTACTGGAGTGTTCACAACTTATGCCTCGTATCCATTAGCTCTGACTGCTATTCCCTTTTTGTGTTAGGCTATTATTTATTTTTTTGTGTATATGTGTGTGGGAGGGTACACTTGGTTGTGCATAGGAATCACTCTTGTTGGGCTTAGGTGTGATTATGGAGTGCCAGGAATCGAACCCTGGTTGGCTGCATGTAAGGCAAGTGCACTACCTGATTTACTATCTCTAGCCCCTTTGTTTTTTTTTTAACATAAGCATCGATAAGCTTTTTGTATGCAGTGCTAGACAGTATTTAAGAATTGGTTCCTATAGTCTCCGTGGCAGTGACACAATGAGAGTGCAGCTACAGATGCTGCCCCATACCTACTTAGCCCTGTGCAAATAGAAAATCATGTACCCTTTTTTCATTATTGACAATTATGTCTGGTTTTCAAAACAAACTCCTGGAACACAGAAAATGCTATCCTCTTGTTTTTGCAAGGTCGACAGAGTTTCAGGACAGTGTTCTTTCTAATCAAAATGTCTTGATGAATGTTCATTCCTTGACCTTTCGTTAATGCTTTGATTTTTGTGGTGGGAGGATGTTCTTAGAATTTTAGGAAAGTTTAGGAGCCTTCCTCAGAAGCTCTAAAAACACCTTGGGACCACTCCCTGTGATACCCCACACAGGTCAGGATGCTTCAATGTTAGGACTCAGTAATGAGGACTCTGAGGGCGCAGCAATGCCGGGGGCTCCTGAGGTAACACACTTCAGAATAGGGCAGGCCATGCAGTGCCAGGGATTGAACTTGGGTCTGGCACCATGGGAAGCATGTACCCCTGACTCCTGAGCTGCCTCCAGAGCCTCAGAAATTTTTAATGAAAGGAATCTTGGCTGTCATCCATCCTCTGACTTTAAAGATGAAATCAGAGACTAGAGGGACTGGTGATTTCAGCTATAAAGGAGGGTGCTCATTAACCCTTTAAACATAAATATAAGTCTGTGAGCACAACTTAATCTACCTTCTTGGAACAGTCAAATAAAATAATGTGAACTCCCATTGCACACAACCCTGGTACGTCCAGTTCTGTTCTTTATATGCCTAAATATATCCAAGCCATATTTTCAGTCTCCTTCTCTCATTCTCCTCCCTCTGCTCTTACTTACTTTTGCCCGACTTACCTTCATATCTCTCAATCACAACATAATGATTTTCTCTGCACACTGGCAGATCCATGCTCAGGTTTTCCCTTCATGAAAAACTTTCCACTAAATGAGCCTTTTAATAATCATAAAATCCTGCTTCCTGCTAATTCAGAAAAGCATCTTCCCAATCCTGCTGAAAATCACTAACATTTGTGTATTTCCACGAGCTAAAAAGATGGCTAGATTTTTCCTTCAAGGGATTTGAATATACATGCAATTGCTCTTGAAAATTGTAGCATTTACTTGTTTCTGTAAAACCTGTATGTGTGTTGGCCATGCCTCAGAGATTCTAACTGCCACCTAAAAATTTTTTAAAAACTGAAAACAACAGATCTTTATGCTTCCCTCTTGAGAATCATTGTGCTTAAAGGAAACTGAATATAGCTCCAACCCTTGGCAGAAAACCCAGGGTAAATTTACAGTGACAAAGCTCAGATGAGAAAGAACAGATCATGGCAACATTCTGTTACTTCTGGAGCCATATACAATGCAGGCGCCAATTTTACATAGTTCATTAGAAGGTATAAAGCATACTTAACACTCCTGCTGATCAAATTGAATGCTTACAATGATCTTGGACAATACACATAAACGTGGGTATCCATCAAAGGCTTAGGTATCCATCAAACAGCAATAAGGGCTCATCTAAAAAGCAGCACCACAGAAAAGATCAATGATAATAATAATGATGTGAGACTCTCAACTGGATTCAGGGTTAAACAAAACAAACTAAAAATTACTCACAATAAAGGCTATTCTCTTACCTATTCTAGGCTAAGAATGATTATTAAATTCATATAGGGAATGAATTGGATAAACATCACCACATGTTGTTTGTTATTGACAAGTAACATGATATTTGAATAGAACTCTCATCCTACAATGTAGGTTTTCTAATCGAATTTTGATGATTCATCAAAGTGTTTTAGTGTAGCTATTTCAGGTGGACCACAAAACTCAGAAATAACCTTCACGTTTTAACAGGGTTTGTGTCAGGTCTCTCTGTGATCTTATGGGTTATGCTGGACAATCAGCCTCCATACATAACATAACAAATATGAGACTAACACCCAAGGACAGAAGAGACAAAGGCCAAGAGGATTGCTCCATGAATTAGAAGCCTGTCTCATGAGCTGGGGGAGAAGGCAGTTGGGACTGCTAAGTCAATGATGGTTAGAGGGGTCACTCAGGATGGGACATGTGTGCCGAAAGTAGACTAAAGATCAAACATGATGGCCTCTTGGTACCTATATTGCAAGCCATCATGCCCCAAAGTAAAGAGAGAGTAAGAAGGAAGTTCCTGTCACAGAGTCATGGGGTGGGATGAGATAGGGGTGGCGGGAGGGATACTGGGAACATTGGTGGTGCAAAATTGGTGCTGGTGGAGGGATGGGTATTCAATTGTTGTATGACTAAAACTCAATCATGAAATCTTTGTATCTGTATGTCATGGTGGTTCAATTAAAAATTTAAAAATAAGTAAATAAAAATCAGCTTCCATAAGTCTTAAGCCTCAACTGGTTGACTATACACATTAGTTCATCGACAGTAGAATGAAAGTGTGAAGGAGCCAATGCAATGGCTTCTAATATTCCTATTTTATCTTATACAGGAAGATGGCATTTCCTAGACTGCCAGGATGTTAGAATAGGGTCATGGCCAAATACAATTACTTGGCTATAAACAGAAGTGACACAAGTAACTTTCAGGCCAAAGCACAGAGATGGATAGGACCTCTCTCCACTTGCTTGGGAAATTAGAAGTCAACAATTTCACATGGCGACCCTCCAAGTTTGAGCCTCAAGCCATTGCCTGAGGATGAGAAGCCTCCTGGGGCTGCTGGGAGTGAGAAGCAATGCTCATTGTATGGTGCCAGTGGGATATGGGCAATGACTTATTCTCACTGCATCTTCATCATATTGTTCTTAATATAAAAATCAATGTCAAAGGCAAATATATATTTTGATATTTAAATTGTCAGTCTCCTTCCCCTGTGCCTGGCTGTCTTCACCGGGCTCCTTGGAGAGAGGGAAGGTTGAATTTCCCTCCCCACCCCAAACAGAGCCCCCCCCCGCAGACTAAGACCTCTGGAACCCAGCCACAGCTGTGCTCAAGGCTTCTTGAGCACGTCCACTTGGACGAGCCTCACACATGAAGGAACTGGCAGAGGAACCCAGGTGGGCGAGACCTGAGGCTGACATCTCCAAGCATGCTTGGATCGGGACTGGGCCTCTTCCACCCAGATCCCCCTTTTTCCAGTAGCCAGGCAGTCACACCCACAAGCTCTCCCCAGCTCCATGCAATCTCATCAACGGCCAAGACCCAGAGACTATAAAACAAAGTGTGTGGCCGCATTTGCGAGACCTCTTATTGTCTATTGTCTCCCTCTCATAGAACCTGGCAAGCTACTGAGAGTATCTTGCCTGCACAGAAGAGCCTGACAAGCTCCCTGTGGCATATTCGATATGCCAAAAACAGTAACAATGATGGATCTCATTCCCCTGACCTTGGGAGAGCCTCCAATGTGGCACCTTTGGGAAGGACGAGTAAGAAGAGGCTGCTGCCGTAGAAATGACATCTGTACCTATATGTTCATTGCAGCACTGTTCACAGTAAACAAAATCTGGAAACAACCCAAGTGCCCTAGAACAGATGACTGGTTAAAGAAACTTTGGTACAACTATACAATGGAATACTATGCAGCTGTTAGGAGAGGTGAAGTCATGAAATTTGCCTATAAATGCATAGACATGGAGAGTATCATGCTAAGTGAAATGAGTCAGAAAGAGCGGGACAGATATAGAAGGACTGCACTCATTTGTGGAGTATAGAATAACCTAATATGAGGCTGACACCCAAGGACAGTAGACACAAGGGCCAGGAGGATTGTCCTATAGCTGGAAACCTGCTTCATGAATGAAGGGGAGAAGGCAGATGGAATAGAGAAGTGATCACTAAGAAAATGATGGCTGGAGGAATCAATCAGGATGGGAGATGTGTGCCAAAAGTAGATAATGGACCAAACATGATGAACTCTCAGTGTCTGTGTTGCAAGCCATAATGTCCCAAAGCAGAGAGAGAGTATGGGGAATATTGTCTGCCATGGAGGCAGGGGGAGGGTGGGAAAGGGGGAGTATACCGGGGATATTGGTGGTGGGGATTGTGCACCGGTATAGGGATGGATCTTTGATCATTGTGAGATTGTAACCCAAGCATGAAAGCTTGTAACTATCTTAATGTGAATCAATAAAATAAAAAAAAAACCTAAAAAATATTAAAAAAACTAAACTACCCAAATTTTGTGCCTCTTGAAAAAAAATGAGGCATTTCTGGGAAAAACAAGTAAGGAGAGGCTGCTAAAATCTCAGGGCTAGGACGAATGGAGACATTACTGGTGCCTGCTTGAGTAAATCAATGAACAACGGAATGACAGTGATACAGTGATACAGTGATATTTAAATTACTGATATTAGAGCCAGGGCAATAGGACAGCAGGCAGGGTGCTTGCCTTGCACTCACCTGACTTGGGTTCAGCCCCTGGCATCACATATAGTGCCCTGTGCCCCACAGGACTAAATTCTCAACTCAGTGCTAGGAGAAAGTCCTGAACACCTTCAGATATGGTCCCCAAACCAAAACAAATAAAAAATAAATGACTAATATTATAAAACTAAAATATAAGTAAAAGCTTGAATTCAAGGACATTTTAAAAGTTTATTGTCATTCTGTGTTTTTCACTCCCCAGAGATACTTTAACAACATTACTGGGGAAAATCACAATCTGAGATTGCAATGTAAATTGCACAAACAACAAAGTTTTAGAAGTTGAAAATAAATGGGAATGAATCTCAACTTCATGTGCTGAAACCCTAAAATCAATAGGGTGATAATTAGAAGTCTTGGGTAGTAATTAGGTCATGAGGTTTGAATCTGCCTTTAAGATCTTTTCATTCAAAGAGTTAGAGATGCTAGATAAACTGTATGATATTGATCAGTTAACCCTAACAATTGTAGAAAGCACATAAACTATATTTAGAATTAATTTGCTTTTACTTTCATACTGTGTGAAGAAGCCTACTTTCATTCACTCAAAGACCTTCACTTTGAGGACTAGTTTCCAATATTTTTAGATCAGGGATTACCAAATTTGCAGCCTAGACCCAGACTATCACCTGTTTTTAACAATATAATTTTATATATTGTCAAATTATTGAACTATTATTTAATAACTAAATTATTTACATTAATTAACTAATGGAAATTAATGTCAACTTACGAGAATGCTATTCGGGTCTCCCAAAGAGGAATCGAAAGAGCTCTGTTTGGAATATCACATTTCACTCAAGTGAGAGAAGGAATCCTGAGTTCCAACCTCCATCGATGATCGAGGATCAGGGGCGCTGCCTCTTTTGCCAAGGCATCAAAAATCAGATGGGCTGGACACATAATACAATTTGGAGATGACCGCTGGACTAGAGCTGTTACCAAGTGGATTCTGCAAGACGTCAAAAGAATGCCTGGCAACCCACCTACGAGATGGTCAGATTTCTTTGTCAACACCCTGAACGAACAGTTTGAGGCTCTCTGTGTCCCTGGAGCTAGCAGATGCCATTGGGCTACACTAGCATGCAGCAGGGATGAATGGTGACATTACTGGTACCCGCTCAAGCAAATCGGTGAGCAACGGAATGACAAGTGATACATGAGAATTAACTAACGTACTGTCTCTGGCTGCTTTTGCTTTCCTAATATCTGAGAAGTTGCAGTAGAAACTGTAGGATCTGAAAGCCTAAAATATTTACTCTCCAGAACTTTGTAAAAATGCTAACCACTGTATAAAAGAACGGGAGAAAAACTGCAGAAAAAAATTCAAAAATAAACCTACGAAGCTATGTCCATTAAGTCCCAAGAGATTCTCCCTGGTATTATAAATTATCTGTATGCAATTTTGAATGTATACTGGCTTTAAAACTTATATTGGGTGGAGATGTGGTAATTATATCCCCTCAAATCCATATTCTAAATTCCTATAATCAATAGAATGATGTTATGAGTTGAAGTCTTTGGGTACTAATTAGGTCATGAGGGTGAGGTCCACATAAAAGAGATCAGTGTCCTTGTAAGATGAAGTGATTGGGAGTTAATAAACTGTTTTTTTTTTGTTATGTGTAGACACAAGATTAACCTCTGCAAGCAGGAAGGCTTCCACCATGCTAGCTTCCCAATCTCAGACTCCTATGCTCCAGAACTCTGAAAAGTAAATTCTCCTGTATATAAACCACCCAGTCTGTGATACTCCAGTATAGCAGTCCAAACTAAGACGCGTATACAAAGTGAAATCACTTTCACACCTGGTTTCGTTATCTCAAATTCTGCCTGAGTAAGAATTAATTTTAATTTTACCAAAAATGAGGTTCATTTTCAATATGTGGCTATACTACTTTTTATTCTTCCATTCTATCCTGCATAGCATTGCCAAACTAATATTTTTGTTTATTGGTAATATTTCCAATACGTAGCTCAGTACTCTTCCCTTTGTTAAAGTTTAATGACTTCCAAATGCCCATAGTATCAAACAGACACTTCTGTTCCCAAACTCTAACCAACCCTCCAAAACAGTCTTGTTTTTCACAAGTCCACATGCTTTGTGTGTCATTCATAAAAATGTTTCTTTTTGCACCTCATATACTTTATTAGAGAATTGCATTTGCCTATATGTGACAGAAAACTGGACTATACTGGCTTAAGAAAATAAGAGTTCCTATTTTTTTCTCCACTACAATTAAAAATTCAGACATAAGTGACCACTGGTGTTAACTGGGCAATTTAACAATTCGAGGCTTGCATTTTTGAATTCTCTAGGCTTTCCCCTTATGGTCACAGATGGTTTCTGTAGAACCAGTAATCATAATCATATTTTAGTCAAGAAGAAAAGCAAAATGGGAGATTTGTGTAAACCATAGCTATCCCTTTTCTCAAAAAAGCATACGATTTGTTAGAAACCACCGGCAGACTTTTATTCATATGGCTTATTGTCCAAAGTAAGTCTCATGGTCACATACTGTACACTAAACCGCAAAGAAGATGGGAGAGTATCTAGTTTTTCTGGATCCTGAGGAGAAACAGAGAAAGACAAAGAAAAGTGTGTTGGGGATGCTATATGTCATTTATGTGCATTAAGTTTGTTTCTGCCTCAATGATTTTGCAATTAAATATTTTAGCACAGAGGGTAGGGCATTTGCCCTGCACGCTGCCAACCTGGGTTCAATTCCTCCGTCCCTCTCAGAGAGTCTGGCAAGCTACCCATGGCGTATCCCATATGCCAAAAAGAGTAACAAGTCTTACAATGGAGATGTTACTGGTGCCCTCTTGAGCAAATCGATAAACAACAGGACAATAGTACATTGTTACAATATTAAACCACCATGAGATACACATGCAGCAGCTATATGTACCTGGGTCAAGAACTCAACATGAGGAACAACTTGACGCCAGAACTGCACAGGAGGAAGAGAGCAGCATGGAACAACTTCAAGAGCGTCGAAGAAGTGGCTAAGAGGACAAAGGACCTCCGTCTCTGGGCACATCTTTTTGATTCCACCATTCTTCCTGCACTAACATATATCTCAGAGACCTGCGCCCTACAAAAACAGGATGAGAACGCTACTTGGGTATCCCAAAGAGGAATTGAAAGACCTATGCTTGGAGTATCATGTTTCACTCAAGTGAGAGAAGGAATCCGGAGTTCTGACCTCTGTTGATGATCAAGAATCAGGGACACTGTCTCGTTTGCCAAGGTGTCAAAAATCAGATGGGCTGGACACGTAATGCGATTCAGAGACGACCGCTGGACTAGAGCTGCTACCAACTGGATTCTACAGGACGTCAAAAGACTGCGTGACCACCCACCAATGAGATGGTCAGACTTCTTCGTCAAAACCCTGAATGAATGGTTTGAGGCTCTTCTGTTCCTGGAGTGAGAAGATACCATTAGGCTACACTAGCACATGACAGGGACAAATGGAGAAGTTACTGGCGCCCACTCGAGCAAACCAAAGATCAACAGATGACAAGTGATAGAAGTGAGATACACATTTACAAAATTGTTCATGATTGGTTTCTATCACACAATATTCCAACACCTATTTCTTCACCAGTGTACATTTCCCACTACCAATGTCTCCAGTTTCCCTCATTTCATGCCCCACCCTAGTCTACCTCTATGGCAGGAACTATTCTCTCTCTCTCTCTCTCACTCTCTCACTCTCTCACTCCCTCTTCTTTCTCCCCTGTTTTACCCACCTCTTTTCTTTTGTTCATTATTATTTGCAATACAAGTACTAACAGGTTTTCATGTATATCCCTTTACCGACATGAAAGGGATATACCTACCTTACAGCCTTCAATTCTGAAAGAAATGAATGGTCGTTTCCAACTATCATTGTCAAAGTGGCCCTTCTCTCTTGTTTTTTTTGGGTATTTATTTATTTATTTTTCATCTGGACTTTATTGATCTAATAAAATTACATTAAGAATTGAAATGAATTATACATTATTGTGCTCATGTTTCCCCCATACAAAGTTCGAGAACCTATCCCTTCACAAGTGCCCATCCTCTACCACCAGTAAACCCAGCATCTCTCCCACCCTCCCCAGTCCCGTCTCCCCCCCCACCCCACACTGCCACTATGGCAGGGTATTCCCTTTCGTTCTCTCTCTCTGATTAGGTGTTGTGGTTTGCAATAAAGGTGTTGAGCGGCCATTGTGTTCAGTCTCTAGTCTACATTCGGCACACATCACCCTTCCCCTGCATGACTTCTGACCACATTTTACTTGGTGTTCCCTTCTCTAAGTTGCCCAGAATGAGAGACCAGCCTCCAAGCCATGGAGTCAACCTCCTGGTACTTATTTCTACTATTCTTGGGTGTTAGTCTCCTAGCCTACTATTCTATATTCCACAGATGAGTGCAATCTTTCTATGTCTGTCTCTCTCTTTCTGACTCATTTCACTTAGCATGATACTTTCCATGCTGATAATGTTGCCCTTCTCTATCCTAACTGCCCGCTCCTCCTCCACTTGTGAATTCCTCTGTGTTTTTGTACATGATCTTCCCCTGAGTAAAATATTCCTTCCATGCCTGTTTATTCTAAATTCTACTCTCCTTTTTAAAAATTTTAGTTGTATAATCTCCACTTTGTAACTTCCTAATACCATGACCTCACCTTTCCCTGCATATGATTTTTCATACACATGGACATTAAAAATTTCAAACCAAACAAGTAAGCGTATTTTTTTTTCCTGCCATAGACATAACGGTTTGTCTTACTAAAAGGTTACATAAATCCTTGATGGTAATCAAAATCTTCTATTAACTATCTTCTACAAAAGAGTTTCTTTTAGATAAAAATAGTCAACAAGATTTGCTATATTTATTGAATCATTTAGTGGACTGGAGTGATAGCACAGCAGGTAGAGCATTTGCCTTGCATGCGGCCAACCTGGGTTCGATTCCTCTGTCCCTCTCAGAGAGCCTGGCAAGTTACTGAGAGTATCCTGCCCGCACAGCAGAGCCTGGCAAGCTACCCATGCTGTATTCAGTATGCCAAAAATAGTAACAAAGAGTCTCACAATGGAGTTACTGGTGCCCGCTTAAGCAAATCGATGAACAACGGGACGACAGTATTACAGTGTTTAGTGGTTAGGTTTCAACAAAAGACCTGCTAGATTATTAATGAGGACTTTTGAAGATGGTATTATATGATTGTAATCTTCCAATGATAAGACTAAGCTCTTGAAAACAGAATAACAACAATAAAAACCCCCTAATAACCAAGATTTCTCTCTCTCTCTCTCTCTTACATTCCTCTCTCTCTCTCTCTCTCACACACACACACACACACACACATTTTTGGATCACACTTGCTAGTGGTCAGCACTTACTTTGCACTCAGGGGTCATTAATGGCAGAGCTCAGGAGACCGTACATGGTGTTGGCGAACTGAACCCAGGTTGGCTGTGTGCAGGGCAAGCATCCTACCTGCTGAACTATTGCTACTCCAGTCCTAAGATTACATATTATACATGTTGATACACTTAGCATTATTAATAAAAAGAATGATTTTAAGGTCCAATTTTTTTTCAACTTGTGAAAATATTTCTAGGGTAAATCGTTTCTTTTTTAGTTTTTTTCTTATTTTGTGTTACTTTTATTATTTTAAGTTTGGCAGTTATTTATTGTTAGGGCACCAAGGTCCTGGGTTCAATCTCTGGAAATATATATATTTGTGCATAATATATGTATACTAAATGTAGCACTGCAGCACTGTTAATAAATATATATTAACATATAAACATATTACATATATTACATACATATTACGTATGCTATATATATAGTATTAATATACATTACTTAGAGACTTATAGGACTGTAAGAATTTGCATTTGGGACTGTCAGGATTTTAATTCAATATATCATGTAGGGGATGCACTAAATATGTGATTTTAAAATTTCTAGCTAGGAATTTAAGTAGTGCTGGGATTAAATAGTTCAAGAGCTTAGATATTTGTTTTGTAAAGTCTCTCCAGCTTCACTTCAACTTTTTAAAATCTCGAGTCTGTTTTTAGTGCTTCATTCTTTGGAAGGTAAATCTTATTTGTCTCTCTACTCCTCTTTAGGGCTTTGTGCTTTCCTTTCTGAATGAAAAATGTTTAATTGCCTCTCAAGGTAAGATATTTGCCTTTACCTTATGGTGGAATATTTCTTTCTCAAGAAAAGCTAACAAATAACGTGGGAACCATTTTAATTTTATGTGGATTTGAAGACTTAGCTAACAATAGCACATATATCTGCAAATAAAGAAATAGTTATGAGCAAAAAGAAACCAACAAATCCCTAGCTTATTTAAAATGAGTCTAAGTATTGGGTACCAATGTCATCTTAGAACTAGGCTACCCCACCAGTGAAAACATGCTTTTAAGAGAATACTGAGACTCTGAAGTAGGAAAAACTATAGGAACGAAAGATAGATGATTCGATATTAAAAGAACCAGGCAATCTATGGGAAGAGATGAGTGGATGTGGCTTTCATAGAGTCGCATCTTTCTTTGCCTGCTTCTCAGGGAGTAAGTTCTTGAATTGAGAAATAAACCATGTACCTTTTGATGTTATGCCCCATCAATCACAGGTCTTTATATACTGATTAACTGCCTCTCTCAGCAAGAAGAACCAGCCAGCTAAGCTAGCTCTCTCAGCACAAAAGAAACCAGTTTTTCCACTCATGAATTAACCCTTCTATTGCAGGGTAAACTTTTTTTTTCAGAATAATGAAAACAAAGAACATGTTTCAAATGATGGGGTGGCATAAAATAAATAGTGATTATGTCTAAGCTGAATTTATGATGGAAAATCTAGTATCATTCCTTCATAAGCAAGAAGGTTTGCTAAACATTCAGAGATGGGAGAGGATATGAGAATTAACAAATTGAGAGCATTTCTATATATTTCAGTCTTGCCTGACGTCGTTGGAGAAGTGCAAGGGAACAAAAGAGAAAAGGACTCACAGAGGAATATCTCATGTTTAATGTTTGAGAGAACGGAGTCGTCTAATTTCCCATGGAGGATTTTATTGTTTGTTTATGTTTGGAGATTGCATGCATACTAGAGCTCTCTCTCTCTCTCTCTCTCGATCTCTCTCTCTCTCTCAACATCCCCCTGCTCGCTGGCTATGGAGAATTTTCTATAGTGCTTCTCTAATCTCAGTGTGCCTTCAAATTATCTAAGAATGTATATTAAAAGTACTGATGTGGATCTAATACATCTGGATGAGTCCTGTGATTCTGTATTTCTAATAAGCACCCAGTTGATGTGACTGCAGCCTATATAGTTATTGGTGGTTTATAGACCACATTCCAAATAACATGGGAACAGAATGATAGTCCAAGGATTAAGCACTTGCCTTGTATTCAGGGGACTCCAATTCGCTCCCCAGCACAACATATTGCCCTGAACATTATGAGAAATGATCCCTGAACACAAAGTAACATTGTCCTAGAGCAGTGTTTCTAAACTTTTTTTCCTGACAGTGAGTCCCCCTTCCAACCATATTTCCACCTTCTGACCCTCTGTACTACCCCTTGGTCCCCTACTTCTGTGCCATGGCCCCTCTCCCCATTTAAGCAATTTTTTCCCATGACTACCAGTTGAGAAACATTGTTCCAAGACTCTTGGTACTAATTCATCAATCTTAACACATGTTTCAGAACAAGGTTGCAACTTAGCACTGTAGCACTCATTGATTTGCTCCAGCAGGCACCTGTAATGTTTCCATTGTGAGACTTGTTGTTACTGTTTTTTGGCATATAGAGTACTCCACCAGTATCTTGTCAGGCTCTGCCATGTGGGCCGGATACTCTCAGTAGCTTGTCAGGCTCTGAGAGGGACAGAGGAATCAAACCTGGGTAGGTCGAGTGCAAGGCAAACACCCTACCTACTGTGCTATCCCTCCAGTCCGTATATTCACTAGTCTGCTAGAAACTTGCAATGTAAGAAACGCAAGTTAAGCCACATCCACTCATCTGTTGTAACTTAATTTTCCTTAAACACTGGGTCTAAAATGGGAGGTCTCTGCACTTCTTCCTTGTCTTCTGCTCTTAATCGCAATCTTAGCTATGTGAATTTAGTGTTTATTGGTAGTTATTAAACTGCAGGTAAAACCATATAATTTTCAAAACAACATAGGTTGCTTTATTAAAATATTATGTAAAACCAATCATATCAAACAGAAGTAGAGGAAAAGTGGGAGATTTTTCTATTACATTAAAAAATATTTAATCATCCAAGCTTTTAACATATTTTAGGAGGCACAAGTACATGGATAAATTTACATTTAGGATTGTATTTATGGTGTTAAGCAAGCAGCATATCCACTCCACCACTTGGATTGATGCCAAAATAGGGAGTAATAATGATACCTTTCTTTTGTATATTTAGTTACAGGGCACTGCTGCATGTATTATCTCTTTAATCCCTATAATAATCTTCTGATGTAGGTGTTACTCTTATTTTACAGATGAAGAAACAGAAACTGGGAGGTTCTCTGTATAATTTCTTTACTAATAGGTGGTAAAATTTTGGCTATAAAGCCTGCTGAATAAACCCATTTCTCTTTCTAAACTCTGTGGATTCTGCAGTGGTTCTTTGCTTTGACTCCATCCTGAGATCCTGGGTATTTAAACAGTTGGTGCGTGTGTCCCACACTCAGGCATTGAGAGGTGATGGGTCTACAGAGTAATTTCGTGAGCCAGGCACATGGCTGAATGATAGAGAAATTGTTCTGCATGTATATGGTCCTGGGTTCTATTTCAGGACCACGAACAACAGCAGCAGCAGAAACAACAGCAATGACAACAACAACAACAACAACAACAACAACAACAACAACAACAACACACACACAACCCACTCAAAACTAAAGTCTAAAGAGTTTCGAAATCTAAAACTTATTTATTTTGCGACCTTGGACTCTAGGCTCAAGGAGACCCAGAAACAAGATCCTCTGTCTGCCTCCTCCATTCTTCGGCACCTTAGGAGGGGCTCAAACCCAGATGCCCTACCCTACCCAGCCAGATAAATACCTCACCGGTGACCCCCACTACCTCCACTACCCAGCCACCGCCATGCTCCAGGGCTGGTCTCTGGACCGTGTGGCCACTTGCAGCCAGAAGACACCTAATACTATTTTCCATAATTCCCACATCATATTTGATGGGGTTCAAATGTGGTATAAACCATGGGAACACCTCTAAGGGTGATTGGAGGCTGCCCTAAAAGCCTCCATCCCTCTAGGAGAGCCCAGCAAGCTACCAAGAGTATCCCGCCCATATGGCAGAGCCTGACAAGCTACCCGTGGTGTATTTAATATGCCAAAAACAGTAACAACAATGGGCCTAATTCATCTGACACCGAAAGAGCCCCCAATATGGCAGTGTTAAGAAAGATGAGCAAGGAGAGGCTGAAAAAGTCTCAGGGACAAACTAGACTGCCAAAATGAAGGAAGACAAAAATGACTGTCTGTACTTTCAATGCATGTATGCTGGCATTGGAAGCATCCATCGAGGACCTGATGGTGCAAACGCAGAAGATCAAGTACGACATCATTGGTCTGACCAAAACAAGATCAATCATATCACGCCATTTTTGACACTGGAGAAGAATTATTCCTTGGAACATGCGACAACATAGGTGTCAGTGGCATTGGTGTCCTTGTCAACACGAACTTGGTCATGAGCATTGATTCATTCGAATGCCTAACAACCCAAATCGAATGATTATGCTTGAATATATGTGGCTTACTGCCTACAGATTCTATCTTCGTTGTCTACGTACCAACATCCAACTACGATGAAGAAGAAATTGAGAAGTTCTAAATGGAACAGGAGAAGTTCTATAAAGAAGACCACACCTTCTACAAGAAGTGATTTTAATGCCAAGATAGGACCGTGAAGGTCACCCAAAGAACTCCACATTGGGACCCATAGCTAGAATAGAATGATCAGAGTGAGAGACTGTCTGTGTTCATCATGTCAACCAAGACCATCCATGGTAACTCACACTTTCAGAAGGCCAAATCTAAATGCTGGACATGGGAGTCTCCCACAGTGGACAGTTCCACAATGAAATTGACTACATCATATACAATCAAAAGTTTTGCCTGACTGATGTCGCTGTTGTCCTAAAATTCCAAACGGGATCGGAACACCATCTCCTTCACGCAAAATTCTACTTCACAGAGCAGGGAGAAAGGTCTGCAAAATTTAAGTTTAAGAAGGGAACTCCCAGAATGACCACCAACTGGGATCTTTTTGGCACTATTGCAGCAAGGTGGGAAGATGCCGTCCTTGACAACATTGACAAGAAATACGATCGACTGGTTCAGCACCTCCATGACTTCGCCATGGATGGATATGTCGTTCCCAACTTCCTCCCTTCTGAAATCCGATATGCAATTTCATTGGTAAAGACTCGTACAGCAAGGTCAGACCCAAACACCTGAAGAATCTGCCACCAGTACTCATTAATACACTGGCTCAGCTCTTCACACGCTACCTGTCTGAATGCAAGGTTCTGTCCCAGTGGAAAACCAGCAGGACCGTTCTGTTGTACAAGAAAGGAGACATCCACAACATCGGCAACTATCGCTCAATCTGCCTGCTGTCTGTAGTCTACAAGTTGTTCACTCATGTCATCCTGAATAGAATAGGCAGAACACTAGATGAAGGACAACCCTGTGAATAAGCCAAGTTCCGAAAAGGATTCAGCACGATCGACCATATCCACACAGTGACCAAACTCATTGAAGTTTTGAGAGAGTTCAAGATGCCACTCTCTCTAACGTTCAGCGACTTAAAGAAGGCCTTCAATTCTTTGTTGAGACTGAAGTGGTCATCGAAACCCTAGGCAAAGAGGGCATTCAAACTCAGTACATCAAGATCCTCCGCAAGCTGTATTACGGACTCACCACCAGGATCTCATCATTCTACAAGAAAGTGATCATCTATGTAAAGAGAGGGGTTCGTAGGGTGATACCACTTCACTGAAACTCTTCAGTGCCACCCTCGAGAACTTCATGCAATGACTGGAATGGGAAGAAATGGGAGTGAAGATAGACGGTTGGCAACTACACCATCTCCACAAACATTAGCCAAGTGGCACGAATGCTGGTCGACTGTTCGAATGTGAGTGTGGAAAGGTCGGACTGCAGCTGAATCTCAGCAAGACGATGTTCGTGAAAAACGAACTAGAACTAGTCCCTGATGTTCCACTTGCTCTCAATGGAACGAACATCTCTGAATGCAGCAGCTATGTGTACCTGGGTTGAGAACTCAACATGAGGAACAACTTGGCACCAGAACTGCGCAGGAGGAAGAGAGCAGCATGCACCGCCTTTAAGAGCATCGAAGAAGTGGTTAAGAGGATGAAGAACCTCCGACTCTGGGCACATCTATTTGATTCCACCATTCTTCCTGCACTAACATACGCCTCAGAGACCTAGGACCTATGCAAACAGGATGAGAACACTATTCATGTATCCCGAAGAGGAATTGAAAGAGCTATGCTAAGAGGATCATGTCTCACTCAAGTGAGAGAAGGAATCAGGAGTTCCAACCTCCATCGACGGTCAAGAATCAGGGACACTGTCTCATTTGCCAAGGCATCAAAACTCAGATAGGCCGGACATGTAATTCGATTCAGAGACGACCACTGGACTAGAGCTGTTACCGACTGGATTCCACAGGACGTCAAAAGACTGTGTGACTGCCCACCTATGAGATGGTCAGACTTCTTCGTCAAAACCCTAAATGAATGGTTTGAGGCTCTTCCTGTTCCTGGAGCGAGCAGATTCATTGGGCTACACTAGCAGGGACAAATGGAGATGTTACTGGCACCCGCTTGAGCAAATCGAAGATAAACGGGATGACAAGTGATACAAGTGATTTATTTTAAAACATATTTTAATGTCTTTTAATTTTATTTCCTGCTTTACTTTTATTAGTATTATTTCTGGGGATCCCCACCCAACAATTCTTGGTCAATCAGGTTCAAGGTGAGGGCCCACAATGTGGTCCAGCTTGGCCATGTAGCCATGGGAGTTGGCTGCTTGCAGGGCATGGCTTCTAATCTCTGTACTAGTTCTCCATCTTCCTGAGTTTTCTCTTTGGAGGCCTCATCAGCGGAGCGTGAGGACCCCAGGGGTCCTTTCCAGCGATACCTGGACTGGATGAATGGGCCTGATGGTTTGGTACTCAGGTAGGCCATGTGGCGCGACTCAGATCCTGCAGTGCTGGAGGCCCACAGGACCACAGCGGGGGCTGCTCAGGGCCACCAAGTCTATTCTCATATACTTCGATTAAAATCTGGGCTTCCAGGTACAAAACTTGTGTTCTAGTCCTTTGAGCCATCGTCTAGCCTCCAGAATTTCTATCAAAGCTTCCAGATGAATGTAATGCTGGGATTCTGAGTCACATCATTTCATATCTAGGGACAGATATGTCCTGGCGGAGGAGTTGTGCCCTCTTCTGTTTGATTTTTAGCAGCATCCCTGACCTCCTAGATATATAGGCACAACTCCAGTTGTGACAACATAGCCAAATACTTTTTGGGGAGTCATGCAGCAGTTGCAAACCATTGCTTAAAAGTTCAGGGCTGTGAATAAACAAGGTAGTTATGTTGCCAGCAGTGACTATCACTTGATGTGTTCATTATCTTTGCTCCTTAAAGGTACTGGATGAGGTGAAGCAATTAATTATATTTGCCTCTTCACAACTTTATCACTCATTTGATGAACATCAAACTGACAAATGTTTCTAAAATAGAAAAATTAAATTTATTTAATGATTTTTTTGTCCAAAGGAGGAGAAAGTTCTATTTTTCTGTATTTTTTTTAAATTGCCTTGCACACGGTTCAGGTTCGATTCCTCTATCCCTTTCAAAGACCCCGGCAAGCTACCGAGACTATCCCGCCTGCACGGCAGAACCTGGCAAGCTACCCATGGCATATTTGATATGCCAAAAACAGTAACAACAAATCTCACAATGGAGACGTCACTGGTGCCCGCTCTCGAGCAAATCAATGAACAATGGGACGACAGTGCAACAGTGCTACAGTGACTCAATTATATTATCTTAGAGTTACTACTGTCTGGGTGAGTATTTATTTGCCAATCTCTCCTGATTATAAAACTCAATAGGAAAGCTGGTCAGAAGAACAGATCTCTAGGCTTTAACTCAGAAGTAATAAGTCATAATTTCCAGAGAGAGATCAGGTAATCTGGATAAATTAATGTACTCAGATACTCTTACTATCAGGAGACTTTGGGAGATGTGGGGTAGGACATAGTAATCCAGAAATGAGTAAATGACAACCTTTACCCTCATGGAGAAATGTATTAACAGTTATATTCCAAATGACAACCTCAAAAATACAAGAGCATAAAAGTCTAGAATGGTGTATCCAGGAGGGACTTATTTTGGTTGAGATGGCAGGCTCAGAGGCCACAAATATTAGAGATAATGATCTATTTGGGAATTTTTAGGAAAAACAATTTATCAGAAAGACCAACTAAACTACTATTCTTGGCAAAAAGTACCTATGGTGATTACAGAGGGAAATAGGTTTCTATGGGAAGAAAGAGCAGAGGGTGTTTGGGGAGTGCACACAGAAGATTCCATGCATTATAGAGGTAATAAGCTATATTCCTGAAATTCTATAATTTGCAAACTAATAATTAATTTGAAAAGGAAATTGACCTAGCCATGGGCACCTGTACAAAATTACATTTTAAGTGGAGAAAAGTGAAAGAGAAAAAAAAAAAAACTCTGGTTCGAATTTTTAATTCTCCAGCCACTAGTTTTGCACATAGTATAGTCTATAAATGTAGATTCTTTGGTCAAGGTTTTGTTTGTTTGCTTTGAGTAGTCACACCCAGCAATGACTGGGGGTGGATGTAACCATGCTTAGGGAATTCTTTGGTACTGCAAATGAACCCATAGCTCCCATAGGCAATGCATACACTCCAGCCCTCTAATTCACCTTCCTGGCCCCTCTGTGGTCCACCTTAAAGCCACTGCCCACTCAGCAAAAATACTTCCTTACCAATAATTCTACATATTTAGTATTTTACTCAACTGGGCATGAAAAAAGTTTATCTAGGCTAAAAAATTGCCAATAAATTAATATTTTTGTATTTTATTTAATTTTTTTCTTCCATGCTCAGAATCAACTCTTATTCTTTTCTTTTATAATTCATGTGGAATTAACCTGTTTCATATATCTTGATTTAAAAAATATCATTTTTTGCTCTTTGTAGAAAGTGAATTATTATGTGATTACTATGTGGGTATAAAAGAACTCAACAAGACCTCACAGAGAATAAATGGGAATATGAGCAGCAGCTAAGGTTGTGCAGAAGACCTATCATAAACTGATAATTGGGTTGAACTGAAGGCCAGCCTGAAGATTTAAGAACATACCTTAGTAACCCGCCTGCTTCTAAAGCTGTGTCCAAGAAAGTCTGATAAAATGAGGCTGTCTTGAAAAGAAGCCAACTCAGATATATTTTCCCAGAATGTCTGTAGATAGTCAACAAACTCACTATTTCCTTTTTATTTCTTATATTTTTAAGATGAGTCTGATAAAATTTCAGGAAGGAACTAGGCTGACATAACAAAGAAGGACTTAAATGACTGTCTGCACTTTCAACACACATACGCTGGCATCAGAAGCATTCATCGACGCCTGGTCGCCCACCTACGAGACTGTGGGATTTCTTCGTCAAGACCTTGAATGAATGGTTTGATGCTCTTCATGTTCCTAAATTTAGTGAGCAGAAACCATTGGGCTACACTAGCGTGCGACAGGGACAAATAGAAATGTTACTGGTGCCTGCTCGAGCAAATCGATTAGCAATGGGACGACAAGTGATACAAGTGAAGTGATATTTTTAAAAATAGTATTGATTATTGCCTTACATTGCATTATTTATATCTTTGTTGTTTTTTCTCTTTTCCTTATTGGATTGTAAAGTCCACTCATTCAGGAATTTTGTTAGTTGTATTCACTGTCTCTTGTCCGCAGGCCTGGATGTCTTCCCCAGGGCCCCTCAGAGGGGATGGGCTCCAGCTTCCCTCCCCACCCCCAAGCATTGCTCCCGGCAGCTGAAGACCTTCGGAACCTAGCTACAGCCATGCTTGAGGCCCCTCTCCATACGTTCAGATGGGCCTCATGCATGAAGGTACCAGCAGAGGAACCCAGGTGTGTGTAATCTCATCAACGGCCAACATCCAGAGACTTAAAAGCAAGCTCCCAGAAGTGTGCGGCCGAGAAGTGCATATCTTGTAGCTACTTCTCCCTCTGGGAGAAACTGGCAAGTTTCTGAGAGTTTCCTGCCCACATGGGACAGCCTTGCAAGCTTCCCATGGTATATTCATATGCTAAATCCAGTAACAAGCTGGATCCCATTCCCCTGACCCTGAAAGAGCCTCCAGTGTGACATCATTGGGAGGGCCAAGTCGAGAGAGACTTCTAAGATCTCAGAGAAAGGACGAATGGAGAGGTTACTGAGCCCGCTTGAGAAATCAATGAATAACGGGATTTTGTGATCGTGATCATGATCATATTCACTATTGAATGCCCAGCACCTGAACGATGTCCTTCATACATAGAAATAGCTCATTAAACAACTATTGAATGCTAAATACACTAAATTATATCACAGACTCTAGCTTTCTCCTTTTGTGGAGTCAACATGTCACTTTTTGTTAATAGATGTCAAGCCTCTTTTTCTGGGCTATATTATCTATTAAGGCATTTTATTGATCTCCTAGACCTAGTACATAGTATGTACTTTATAACTGTTTATTGCATTAATAGACCATTGGACACAGAAGTAAATCAAACCAGGAAGCTGGTGCTAAATGTCTTTAATCTCATGAGCCCCATTTTTAGAATGGGATATTTACCACCAGCATAAATGTTTGACTCAGCAAATTCCAGGGAAGAACAGCCCCTTTTTTAAGAGCAGTTAGTTCTCTCTTTGACAAAAATAAAACCAGAACAAATTAAATGACTAACGAGCAGTAATTCTACAACACTTGAGGTTATAAGACAAAAAAAATCAAAGAAGAAAAATCTATACATCAGTGACAGTGAAACCTGTTGGAAATAGTTGATCAATTTAGCTATTGATATTAGGCTTTGTAAGCCATGATGTGCAGATATGCTGTGGGGAGAGACCAGAGGTCTGAGAGGCCCATCTTAAAAGATAAACTAAGCTCCAAGAGCCAGTGGAAGCTACGGATGAAGCCTGGAGTTCATGTTCACTCTATCTGCAAGCACTCAGCTCCAGGAAGCCACTCATTAGATGATGGCTATCTGCTTACACACCCTCACCAAAAAAAATGAACTCACTTTGTGCTTTCAAATATGCATTGTAATACTCTTACATTTACATGATGACACTAATTGAATGTGATAATAGTCGCATGATTCAATTGGATAGAAACAGCCACTCCGTTGGCCAATTCCAGGGCCTGGGAAAGAAGTCAGACACACCAGACACTCTTCTGTGAGATAACAATGAAATCTCATGTCATTTGTTCAGAAGGTCTTACACTGACCATCTATTAATTTCTAACACATGGAGGAACTGTATCATGCTAGTGTTTTTAATCATACAAAAAATGGGTCTTGGAAACCTACAACGGGCCAAACACTTCCAAGTTAAGGAACAAAAGATTGAATTAAACAAACCACTCTCTAATGTGTGCTATATTCTAGTAAACTAACATGGAAAATAGACAAATAAAACTCTATCAAGTACTGATCAAGTGGTTTTCAAGTCAACCTTAGGGATAAGTAGAATAGAAAATATTGGGTGTGGAAGAAGAGGTATCAGCAAATTATGCAGCAAATGATAGAATGTCTACTGGCTATCTATTGCTATTGTAAAAATTTGCCTCTAAAGTAATAATATAGAAGAATAAAATGTAATTCTTATAGGTCAAGAAGTCTAACATGTATTGGATGTATTAGCAGACATCTTGATATTCTAGAAGAGTCTGACTCCTTGTCTTTTCCTAGCATCTAGAAGCTACCTGAATTCTTTAGCTTGTGTGTTCTTCCACTATTCAAAATTTGCAGTGTGACATCTTCAAGTCTCCCTCCCTCTTATTCTGCCTTCATAAAAGAACCCTCTATATTGGGTCTTTATATTGGGCTCATCTGGTTCTAGATATCTGTCCCTCCCCGTTGTGGGAGAGTACATTTTGTGATGACCAAGGCAACATATTTACAGGCTCCAAGGACTAGCATGATAATATGCTTGAGGGAATGGGGGAAGCAAAAGCCTACCCTCCACAGTAGAATTTTATAAGGTAGGTTTGAGCAACAATCCCAAGCAAGGAGCAATACATCCAGGGAGATACAAGGGGATGTGGATTCCAGGCGTTCAGAGCCACAAATGCAAAGAACCTGTGAGGGGCTAAAGATTTCACGCTTAAGAACTGGCAAGCAGCCAAATGTAGTAGTAGAGTGAGAGAAGGAAATTTCAGAAAGACAATAAGAACAGCAGACTATCAGGAATGCTGCAGTGAGGGGTAGGGTCTGATCAGCCCCTTCAGGATGACATTTGATTCCCACAACTGTCACTGTATCACTGCATCACTGTCATCCCATTGTTCATTGATTTACTTGAGTGGGCGCCAGTAATGTCTCCATTCGTCCCAGCCCTGAGATTTTAGCAACCTCTCTTTACTCATCTTTTCCAATGATTGGAGGTTCTTTCAGGGCCAGGGGAATGAGACCTGTTATTGTTACTGTTTTTGGCATATCAAATACTCCATGAGTATCTTGTCATGCTCTGTCATGAGGGTGGGATACTCTTCGGTAGCTTGCCGGGCTCTCTGAAAGGGACAGAGGAATCGAATCCAGATCAGCCGTGTGCAAGTCAAATGCCCTACTCACTGTGCTATCGCTCCAGCCCACAATCAGATAAAATAGCTGCTGTGATTTATTTTCATTTTAAGGGTTAAGAAACCAGTTTAGAAATGTGAAGCCAACTCTAGGTCGTACATCTTCCAAGTGGTAAAATGAATTATTTGATTCCTGAGCTTTCACACATGATCCTTCCACCAGGCTGCCCCTTCATGTTCTAGAATTTGAAAAGATAGCATTGAGCTGGAGCTCCCATCTGACTTTAGATAACGTGAAGAAAATATCTAATCACACTATAATTGTGATTAGATGCCTAACAATGTGACAGAAGCATGGGGGAGGGGGACGCAAAGCCCAAATCACTTCCCTCTGACCAACTCTCTGTGTGACACTGAAATAAGGGCTTTGGCACCTTGTAGGTAACAAAAAAAGCCATTTTGGGTAACCTTTTTAATCCTTCAATTTTATTGTGTGTACTGGAACACGAAATCACAGAGATGCAAACACAACTATTGAAAAATAAAATGTTCAAAAACTAACATAAAATTTCTAAACAGAAAGTTGAAGCCTTATGTTATCAAAAGATACCCTATGAACAAAAGATTATTCAAAGGCTCCCCCAACCTCCCCTTACAGAAGCAAATTTCTCTGGTGCGTGAGTGTGTATACACACACACACACACATGCATGTATTTGCTTTGCAGATTTTTTGTTTTTAGATAAGCCTACTTACCAGAAATGCCTCTATTTCACATAAATTATTCATCTTCCCCTCTGACCCAGGAACTTTTCCATACCCCCTTGCAAAATATGACGTATCCCTGGGATGATTTTGAAGTGGCACTGGAAATAAAAAGAAATGATTTCTGGAGATTTCTTAGAAACAGAGCACCCTTTACTCCTTCCTCTGAAGCGTGCATCCCGTGACTAGTGCATGGAGCCGGAGAGTCACACCCAGTCCTTGGCATTGTTCTAGAACAGTCCGACCATATATTAATAAAATTACATGCTGCAGAAAATTGGGCAATTTAAAAACAGAACTATGTGTTCTTTTTTTTTTTTCAAACACCTTCTCGGCTGTTTAGAATAGAATTCTTGTGCATTGACTTTGCAGTTTCCAATATTCACGGCTCCCACTCACATCTTTGAAAGTTCCTCCATGGCATCCACTTGCAGTGATCGAATCACAAAAGTGGAATGATGCACATAAGGGAACAAATGGATCCCTGTGGCTCTTTGTGCTTTTTGTCTTCATGTCAGGTGTTGGGGATCCTAGGGGACCCCTCATTGTTCATGAGCTTGCAAAAAACAACCCATGGTACCGGAATGTTAGAAATCAGAAAGAAAGGAGCAGTACGGGGTGTTGGAAATCAACAGGATCCATGTTCGGCTCCCTGCACCCCATCACAGGATGCTTCCCACACATGCCAACCATCCTGGGCCCCAGCGTTCCTTTCCATTTTCCCTATAAGGCGACATCCCGGTGAAAGAGGTACAAGTCATTTCATTATGATCTTCAGTCTCTCTTGTCTCTAGTTCCCTGGACCTTATCTGCCCCACATAAATGCTTTCTTTTCTGACTGATGGTGGTAGTTGTGGGACAAACCCTGTGGTGCTCAGGAGCTATATCTGGCTCTATGCTTTGGGGGAGTCATCTTGTGGTGTTCGATTCAAATGGAGTCTCACATATGCATAGCATGCCTTAACCCCTGTTCTACCTCTCCAGCCCAAACAAATGCTTTATGCATCACAGAGCTGCCAACACAGAGCCAGAGACCAGATCCAGTGGACCAGGACTGGGAAAGGCTTGAGACCTGTATCCTAGGCAATGATTTGCTTCACGGCCTCCATGGTGGACAAAGGAGCAGGAAAATAGCACGAAGAGGAATCTAGAGGAGAGCATATAGGCCTCTAGTTGTGTAATTTCCATATGTAAAGACATTCTGAGATCACAGCTTTCATAAATACAGTGCCTCTATTTTTATACATTGAGGATCCCTGGAATAGAAGCTGATTGATTCCAAGGATTTATGTAAACCATGCCCAAGATTCACCTAGTTACCTGCTACAGTGCCCAGGGGAGCAGGCTCTTCTGGGAGGTAGAAAGTTTTGGGAATGGGGAAACAGTTGATTTGGAGAAGCAACAGATTTGGACTTACCTTATCCTACTCTGTGAATATGGGTGGCAACTCACATGCCTCAATTGTCTGCTTGAGAAAACTGGGCATAATGGGTGACCATAGTCTCTTACTAAGTAACATGTTCCAAAATGAGACACATATGGGAAGTTTGTAAGTTGTAAAATATGAAATGTAAAATACAATATGTTTTAAGATATAAAACATGATTTATCAATATCAGGAAAATCTGAGATTAATGTAAAGATTATTCGTCATAATTTGTTCTATTTAAATGTGGTAACTGAGTTTTAGATGTTTTAAATTTTTTTAATAAAATAATTGGTGTTAGAAATCAATTTAATGCTAACATTTATTTAAGACTGACTACTCTAGAGGAAGAGCACAGTAGCTGAAAATGCCTTCCCTACATTTTCACTGTGTCACTGTATCACTGTCATCCCAGTTCTCATCGATTTGCTCGAGTGGGCATCAGTAACGTCCCCATTGTGAGACTTGTTGTTACTGTTTTGGCATATTGAATATACCATAGGCAGATTGCTGTGCAGGCAAGATACTCTCCATAGCTTGCCTGGCTCTCCGAGACGGATGGAGGAATCAAACTCAGGTCAGCCGCATGCAAGGTGAACGCCCTACCCGCTGTTCTATCGTTTCATGGTTATGAGGTCAAATTCTTAGTGTCCCACATGGGTTGAGCTTAAATTCTAGCAGCTTTGCTATTTTAGCCAGGAAGCTCTGCTGCCTGCAATCCCTGAATAACAAGTTTCTTTTTATGTCTTTTCTTTTCTAATTTTGAAAACTGCCTTTTAGGTAGCCTGGTTACAATAGCATCAACTTTTGTGGTTTTTATGTACAAAGTTACTTCATCTTCACCACCACCAAAGTGCCTCAACCCCCCAGACCTGTGCTGAAATCATCTCTAGTTTACCTTACCTTCCCCTCTCCACTCAATGCCTGGTAATCTCAGTTTTGCAACCAAAAGTCAAGGGTTTGCACTATCCCCTTGTTATATTTTTGTTACACACCACAGGTAAATGAGATTTCATGGCATTTGTTCTTCTCCCTCTGACTTAAGTTCCATCCAAGCTATAACAAACTGAAAGATTTCATCTTTTCTTATAGCTGTGTAATATTCTAGGTTCTATATGTATGTATGTCACTGTCACTGTCATCCTGTAGCTCATCGATTTATTCGAGCGGGCACCAGTAATGTCTCTCATTGAGAGACTTATTGTTACTGTTTTTGGCATATCCAATAGGCACGGGTAGCTTGCCAGGCTCTGCCATGCGGGCGAGATACTCTCAGTAGCTTGCCGGGCTCTCCAAGGGGGGCGGAGAAATCAAACACAGGTTGAACACGTGAAAGGCGAACACACAACTGCTGTGCTATCACTCCAGCCCATGTATGTATGTATGTATACATATATATATTTATACACATATACACTTTTTTTGTTTGGATGATGCATCTGGTGATGCTCAGTACTTATTGCTGTCTCTGTGCACAGGGATCACTCCCAGTGGTGGTCAGAAGATATATGTGGTGCCAGGGATTGAACCCAGGTTGGCACACACAAAGCAAGCACTCTAGCAACTACACTATAGCTATTGCCAAACAACTTCTTAATCCATCTTTTGTTGGACATTTGCATTGTCTCCATATCATGTCTATTGTACAAAGCACTACAGTGAACACAGATTTTTGTTTCTGGGGTGTATAACAAGAAGTACAATTGCTGAGTAATATGGATGCTCTTGTTACTTTGTTGAGAAGTCTCCATACAGTTTTCCATAAAAGCTGAAGTTGTTGACCTCCCCAGAACGGTGGAAGCAGGTTCCTTTTCCACCACATCCTGCCAACACCAGCTGTTTAGTTTTTTTGATATGTGAACTATGGTTCTCATTGACGTGAGATGATTCCCAGTGGTATGAAATGGTTTTCAGTGGTTTGACTTGATATCTCACTCACAGGAGACTTGTGGTCCGATAGACATAAGCACTACAAAGACTGTGACCCTTGGTGGAAACTGTACTCAAAAGATACATGAGGAGCACAGTCAGAACATGAGCCCACCCCCCCCCCCAGGCAAGCAGGAGTATGAGAACTGCAGCAACCCTGGTCAGCACAACATAACTTCTGTGCATCATCTAAACAGTGTGACTTCTGAGTGAGCATGTGTACAAACACCATATAAATAGGACTCCACACTCTGGTGAGCTTGGGCACTGAGTGTGCAAACACTGCAACCTGAAGTGCAACCTGAAGCGAGCCCTGAAATGTGAAGTGGAACAAGGAAAGTCTCTTTAACAAATGGTGCTGGCACAACTGGACAACCACATGCAAAAGAATGGGCTTAGACCTCGACTGACACCATGCACAAAAGTCAGATCAGAATGGATTAAAGACCTCAACATCAGACCACAACCCATAAGGTACATCAAAGACAAGGTCGGCAAAACCCTCCATGATATTGAAGCTACAGGTATCTTCAAAGATGACACGCAACTGACCAACCAAGTGGAAGCAGAGATCAACAAATGGGACTATATTAAACTAAGAAGCTTCTGCCCTGCATAAGATACAGTGACCAAAATACAGAGACAATCTACAGAATGGGAAAGGATATTCACCCAATACCCATCCGATAAAGGGTTGATATCAAGGGTATATAAAGCACTGTCTGAACCCTACAAGAAGAAAACATCCAACCCCATCAGAAAATGGAGCTAAGAAATGAACAGAAACTTTTCTAAGGAAGAGATACAAATGGCCAAAAGGCACATGAAAAAATGCTCTGCATCACTAATCATCAGGGAGATGCAGATCAAAACAACTATGAGATACTACCTCACACATCCAAAAGAACAAAAGCAACCACTGTTGGAGAGGATGTGGGGAGAAAGGGACCCTTCTACACTGCTGGTGGGAATGCCGACTGGTTCATCCCTTTTGAAAAATAATATGGACGCTCCTCAAAAAATTAGAAATTGAGTTTCCATTTGATCTAGCAATACCACTTCTGGGAATATATCCCGGAGAAACAAAAAAGCATAGTCGAAATGACATCTGCACTTATATGTTCATCGCGGCACTGTTTACAATAGCTAGAATCTGGAAAAAGCCCAAGTGCCTGAGAACAGATGACTGGTTAAAGAACCTTTGGTACATCTATACAATGGAATACTATGTAGCTGTTAGAAAAGATGAAGTCATGAACTTTGCACATAAGTGGATCCAGATGGAAAGTATCATGCTAAGTGAAATGAGTCAGAAAGAGGGACAGACATAGAAAGATTGCACTCATCTGTGGAATATAAGATAACAGAGTAGGAGACTAACACCCAAGAATAGTAGTATATAATACAAGGAGGTTGGCTCCATGGCTTGGAAGCTGGCCTCACATGCTGGGGGAAAGGCAGCCTGGATAGAAAAGGGAACACAAAGTAAAATATGGTTGGGGATCCCGTGCGAGAAGAGAGATGCGTGCTGAAAGTAGACTAGAGACTGAACACGATGGCCACTCAATACCCCTATCGCAAACCACAACACCCAATAGGAGAGAGAACAAAATGGAATACCCTGCCACAGAGACAGAGGGGGTGTGGGTGGGACGTGATTGGAGGGTGGGAGGGATATTGGGTTCGTTGGTGGTGGAGAATGGACACTGGTGGAGGGATGGGTTCTCAAACATTGTATGAGGGGAACACAAGCATGAAGATGGGTAAATTTGAACCTGTACCCTCACAGTGACTCACTTGTTAAAAAATTTAAAAAATTGCATTGAGTATAGGAGGAGGAAAAGATGGAGTGAAAAAGTAGTGATATCCTAGTTGAAGTAATTGTAAATAACAGAGAGATGGGGGAGAGAAAGAGAGGGAGAGAGAGAGAGAAAGAGAGGGAGAGAGAGAGAAAGAGAGAGAGAGATAGAGAAGAAAATCATCTGCCATAGAGGCAGGAAGGGAGTGGGGGGTGGGGGTGTAATGGGAGGGAGGGAACCTGGGGACACTGGTGCTGGGAAATGTACAGTGGTGGAGGGATGGGTGTTGGAATACTGTATGGCTGAAATCCAATCATGAATGGCTTTGTAATGCTATAAAATAAATAAAAAAATTTAAAAAAACTATGGGGCCAATTTCTTTCCCGCCACCCCCTTGGGGAGGAGAGTTGGGTCACACCTTGCAATGGCCAGCATCTGTTCCTGTACCATCTCTCCATCTCCAGAGGAATTCTTTCATGAACCTGAAATATATTATTAGGCTGTGTGCTTTATAGGGAAAGAGATGTAATGGACACATTTGGGAAAAGAGCAAATATTCAGGCTGAGAAAAAATGAGGAAATGCAGTTATCTATTCAACATACTCTGAGTAGAACAAGAAGCTGCAGAGCAGGAAGCTGTTTGAAATACTAGAAACATGCCCAGGTAATCTAGCAAACAAGGTGTACTGGCACTGAAAATTGGTTGAAAGATCTTTGCTGTGAATGAAAATGTTACGCATACTGTAATTCAATACTTTTCATCTCGTTTTCAGTCTGATAAATCAGTGAGAAGATAGAGGCGTATGTAACCTACATCTTTACCATTAATATTAGTGCTACTTTCTGAGTTTTCCCATTAGAGTGATTTTCTCCACAGGTTTAAATTGCCTGAGTCTGAATAAGAGAAATGTTTTAATAATATGATTTATTACAACAGCACTGAGTGTTCAGAAGTAGATAGTACAAGACCTTCTATTATTTTTTCTTTTTACCGTGACCCAGCCTTTGGAAAAAATACAGATAGGAAACAATTCAAATTATTTTTTTTAGACTGAAAATACGCAGTTGTTTTTTTAGTTGCTTTTGTATTTCTAGCCCAGCAGTAACATATGCTATTTGCCCTCCAAGAATATGGAATTGGAGCATAAATTTACTTATAACAGTTCTTTCAGTTTGGTCTTAGTATCTAGATATTTTTTATATTCTCACCATATTTTAAAATATAATTAAAAATATAAATTGATTTTATCATCTTTAAAAAATGCCGGAGCGATAGCACAGCGGGTAGGGCGTTTGCCTTGCACGCGGCCGACCTGGGTTCGATCCCCGGCATCCCATATGGTCCCCCAAGCACTGCCAGGAGCAATTCCTGAGTGCAAAGCCAGGAGTAACCCCTGAGCATCTCTTGGTGTGACCCAAAAAGCAAAAAAAAAAAACAAAAAAAAAAACAGTTGAATCATTTGTTTAGTTATTGGCTTTTTTGTTTTTGCATCTGCCATGTACATTAAGTGGGTTACAATTTGGTAACCTTTTTTTTTAATAAGAATTTTATTTTATTGAATCACCATGTGGAAAATTACAATGCTTTCAGGCTTAAGTCTCAGTAATACAATGCTGAAACAACCATCCCTTCACCAGTGCCCATATCCCATCACCAAGAAAAAAACCCATACAGTACACCTCCCATCCCGCCCCACCTGCACCCCCCAGCCTTGTAACTGACGTTTCACTTTACTTTCTGTTTACTTTGGTTACATTCAATATTTCAACACAGACCTCACTACTATTGTTAGGAGTACCCCACTAGAGTCAGACCTGTTGTGAAGAGAACAGGTAGCGCAGTAGCGGCCACGTGGTTTTGGATTTCTTTACTTTAACAACTAAGTCCAGGGAGATTTCTTCCAGATATTGGATCATTGCAAGCTTGTAAACCCCATCTGTGGTCATCATAATATGGCGGTCACCACGCCCTTCATCCCCGGAAAGGAAGAGGCGAGGGAGAGAAATACCTTTCCCCTCCTGGGCGGGCATGGGGCCGCGGCTTAGTTCTCAGTCTGGAGACATTCTGTGAGGAGCTGCCCATGCCAAAAGTAATTTAACTGGGTCTGGATTCATGTTCGTGCAGCTGCAGAGAGGCCACACACACGTGCGGCCCCCGGGGTCATATCTCAGCGGCAGGAGGGGCCGGTGCCACCCTATTTTCCAGACTGTTTTGTTTGTGTTTCCTGTGGGTTGGGTGTTTTAATTTTTTGTATCACATTTTAAAATAGATTTCCTTGGCACTGGAAGTTTGGAGGAGTGTATGGTCAATTCTTTCAACATAGAGAGGTGTTTAATGAAACTCCTTCCCCTCCTGGGCGGGCACGGGGCCGCGGCTTAGTTCTCAGGCTGGAGACATTCTGCGAGGAGTTGCCCATGCCGAAAGAGATTTTGCTGGGTCTGGATTCACGCTCGTGCAGCTGTGGAGAGGCTGCACACGCGTGCGGCCCCCGGGATCACATCTCGGCGGATTTTGGTAACCTTTTATAATCTTTATCCAACCTTTATAAATAATACATATATTGAACACTTTTAGTACAAATATTTAAAGATTTATTTAAATTATTTAAAATAAAGGCCTACTCTATTATTTATGGGGAATTGTTTTTGAAGTGATTAATAAGAGACATAATGTAATATGGACAAGTATAGGTAGTGGCTGTTTTCAACAGGGTCCCTTGGAGGGGGCAGGTTGAGTTTCCCTCATTGCCCCTAGCAGAGCCCTAGCAGTTGAATATCTCCGGAACCCAGCCACACCCATGCTCAAGGCCCCTCTCCACACATTCTGATGAGCCTCACGCATGAAGGAACCGGCAGAGGAACTAAGGTGTGAGGGACCGTTGGTTCCTCTGGAGGATCTTCAAGGCTGCTCAGATTGGGACTGGGCCTCTTCCACCCAGATTCCCCATTTTTCAGTAGCTAGGCGGTCACACCCAGAAACTGTCCTCAGTGCCATGTAATTCTATTGACAGCCAACATTCAGAGACTAAAACCAAGCTCCTGGACATCTGATAGCCTAGTTTTCCCTCTTAGAGAACCTGGCAAGCTACCAAGAGTTTACTGCCTGCACAGGGGAGAGCCTGGCAAGATCCCTGTGGTGTATTCATATGTCAAATACAGTAACAAAAATGAGTCTCATTCTCCTGACCCCGAAGAGCCTCTAATGTGGCACCATTGGGAAGGATGAGTAAAGAGAGGCTGCTAAAATCTTAGGGCTAGGATGAATGGAGACATTACAGGGCTCGCTCAAGCAAATCAATGATCAATGGGATGACAGTGATACAGTGATAGGTAGTAGCACTGCACTGTCACACTGTCGTTCTGTTGTTCATCAATTTGCTTGAGCAGGCACCAGTAGCGTCTCCATTGTGAGACTTGCTACTGATTTTGGCATATTGAACACGCCACAAATAGCCCTGCCGTGCGGGTGAGATACTCTCGGTAGCTTGCGGGGCTCTCCAAGAGGGGCGAAAAATCTAACCTGGGTCAGCCCCGTGCAAGGCAAATGCCCTACCTGCTGTGCTATCATCAACTATTATTTTACATGTTAAACTGTTACCAATTATCAGTTTATATTCATTACTTCTGAGGTCTTATTTTTAGATGCCATTTTGAGAAAATGGTAGGAAGCTCATAAAAATATTTATACTTGCATGCAGCTGACCCTGGTCTCATCCCTACACCACATGCTGTTATCCCCCCCAGTGCCCAGTAATGCCAGGGATTATCTCAGCACAGAGCTAGAATTTAGCCCTGATCATGGCCAGTTGTGCCATGTACCAAAAATAATTTTTAAAAATATATAGATCATTATTTAATATGAACAATTTATATGTTCATAATGGGGAGCAGATACACAACATTGTACCCTAGGCACAATTTGGTATTAGGAAAAATACTCAACTGGTACTGGTTTATTATAACTGTGCAATGGCTAGACTGTATACCCTGGCTAAACAGACACTGTTGATTTCTCATTCTTTTCACATTTCAGCTACAGACTGTCATCTGCCTCATCTCTAGGAATCCTAGTTTCTTCCTCTGTTGTCCAGTTGATCATTTAGCATCTGTCATAATCCATTCAGCACTGGTTCAAACTTGTCTCAGAAACTTGAAACTATGACCTAGCGCAGGAGACAGGCCCACATTCCCTCTGTAGGTCTGAATCTTAGCACCTGTGCTATGGACCAAGACCAACATGGCAGCACTCGATTTGAGAAACCTGGTTCCTAAGCATCTTTTAAGTTTCTGTGTTTGTAAGATATTTATTAAAGACATTGCTTCCTGTATGACCACCATACAGATGAACATGCTTCATCAAAGGGCATCTCATTATTCAAAAGCAAGCTTATTCTCTGACAAGACTATGATGGATTATGTGTTACATGGTTTCAGCACCAAAAACAAACAAAAACCAAACAAAAACCTCAACTCACCAAACAACAAGTCAGAGTTTTTAGCTTTGAAAAGCATTTATCAATGTCTTTCTCAACAGACTACTATTTAGATACTCCTTGTGTTTGGCAAAAAACTTGTTCATTTTCATCACACAATATGAAGTTTAGGTGATTGCTTATATGAGGAAATAGTTCTGGTTAAAATTGAAGATCAAAGATCTAAAAATGAAGATCTAAGATAAGTTCGTAAAGTGCCTTGCTTGTAGGCAGGAGACCCGATGTTGGTCCCCGGCACTGTTCCACATGCCAAGTATGAACTCACACCATAACTACAGCATGTGGCTGAAGTCAGGCATGAACTACAACTGAAAGTGTGTGGGTACCAGCCCTGTTTTACCAGACCAAAGTATGTGAATACCACAACCAAAGTGTGTAACATCTAGTAATCAGAAAAACAAAGCAAAGAAGTGGAGTGAGAATAATTACAATATGATTATTTAATATCCTCTAGAACCACTAATCATTTTCTCCCATAACACTGTTTAAGTTAAAACAATTTATTTATAAATGTCAATTATAATTAATAGGCTGTTGATGTCATCAACATCTCCATCTTTACTGTTTTTTTTCCTATCCCAAACAACTCCGCTGATTTCCTATGCCCTGTACTGCTCCTCTAACCCATATCCCCACCACCTCTCCATCCTTCAACCATTTTTACTACCCTCTGACTCTAAAAAGTCAACACCAGCTACCCAGATGCCATTATTTGTTAGGTTTGTGTGTGCGCACGTGTGTGTGAGTATGTGTGTAAAACATTTCAAGGTTACATTTTAGTTCCTTCTTCATGTGATTTTTATTGTATGCATTTTCATTTGTACCATATTTGAATTGGTCAGTGTTATCTGTGAAATGTAGCAGGATATCTAAACACAATAGAATATCTAAAGATAGTATGACATTTACTATAGGAATTAACTCAGTTACGAGGCTAAAACGTACACAGTTTGCCACCTGAGAAAGAGGATGGTGTTTGGCCTGAGAAACAGCTCAGTTAGTAAAGTGAGGGGGGGCAAAGTTATAAGTCCTGGAATGAGTCTGAAAGCCTCAAGCCACAAATATCTGAAGTTCAAGGGAGCACAAGTTTCAGCTCACCTACTGAATTTACTAATTCAAATGCTAATATTCTTCAAAGAACCTATCTCAGAAATAGCACTTTTACCTCTCTTAGCCTAGTCATGCTGACATAAAATTAACCATCACAACTCTAAACATTATCTATGTATCTGTGGCTCCAAGATTTATAGTTTTGGTCCAGGGCAATTTCTTGAATCCCAAACTTCCATTTATATTGGCCCACCAAGTTTCTATGCTTAGATAGTCTATATTCATGATGTCTCGAACAGAATTAATCATATAAAATGATCCTTGCCCTCCCTGCCCCAAGAGACTCAGCCCTGGCAGCTGACCTTCACTACCCAACCACCGCCACACTCCAAGCTGCTTTCCACACGCTTGGGCCGAGCCTCACACATGAATGAACGAACAGATTTCTGGCGGCCGCATGACACATCATCATAGAGGGAAATAAATGTATATGCCTCTCAGAGAGCCCGGCAAGCTACCGAGAGTAACGCGCCCAGATGGCAGAGCCTGGCAAGCTCCCTGTGGCATATTCGATATGCCAGAAACAGTAACAATAACAGGTCTCATTCCCCTGACCCTGAAAGGGCCTCCAATTGTTGGGTAAGGAGCGACTGCTAAAATCTCAGGGCTGGGACGAATGGAGATACTACTGGCGCCTGCTGGAGTAAATTGATAAACAACCGGATGACAGTGATGCAGTGAAAATGATCCCACACCTTACTACCTCCTGAATTGATCTTCTAAGCAGTACTTTATAAATCTACTCAAAAAATGAGGAACCATCCCAGGTTATCATTTCTCCTTTGAATTCCACGTTTTGCCAATCATTATGTATCACTGATCCTGCCTCCTAAATAAATTTTGGTTTAGTTGCCTATTTCTTATTATGTTCAACCATCTGATTGACCATCTGGTGTCACTTTCCAATTTGTCATAAAAGACCACTGTCTTATTGTTACGCTTTTAACCTTCCTATGTTATCCTTCACAAAGTTGTTGGACTGGCATTTCTGGCGTGATTATCTGATCCTTCTACAGTTCAAAATTTTCTGCCATGTATTCTGAGTGCTTTCAAGTTAAATCTGAATGTGTTCCACTTGACAAAGTCCTTGACAATTAGAACCTTCTCTGACCTTTAGTCCCACTTGTCTTATGTTCCCATTTATTATTTTGCATTCTGGGAAGTTCAACCACTTTCAAACACTCCATAATTTGCATATTGCTTGACTTGGTTATGCTGCTCCTTGCCTTCCGTATCTGTCTGCCATTTATTAAGACTCAGGCATTACTTCTACATGAATATTACATCTCCCTACCCGCCACCCTGTACCCCTAAACACACATATTTCCAGTGCATGGAAGTCTTATTTAATCAAAACCAGAAAACTCTTTCCTAGTTTACCTGTCTCTTACAGGACTGTTATCTTTTTAGAAGCAAGGTTACAGATTTGCATTATGTATTTTCACCACATGCAAGTGTCTAATATGATAGGAATCCAATAATAATTTGATAAATCAGTGAATAATTGAATAAATAAATGAGTAAGATTATGAAAATGTTCAAGGACTTTGAAGCTATATAATACCATTTTAACCCTTAGCTTTTTGATTCTGGTAGACACATCATTAATTAAATTCAGGGTGCATGATAGGCTATATGAAGCATGATTATATTTATTTCTAAGATAAATATAAAATTATTTGCCTGTAAATGAGACAATACCTATTTTCAGAGAAGCATTACCTCTCACTACTCCAAATAAATGTTAGGAAATAAATGGAAATGAATCCAATGCAATAATGGATTTTAAGCCAATTTTCCAAGTAAGAGTTTATTTCTTCTGAAAGTGAATCTGTTTCCCAAGCTCCTGACATCAGCTAGGGCTTGTGTGTACATATGCATTGAGGATGTATTCATATTTCATTCAAAACTCATAAAGTCTGAAATGAGCCCTGTTTGTGAAAAAGCCGTCTTTCACACGATTCCACTTTCTCAGATTAACAAGCAAATTCTGAAGGGCCTAAATAACTTGAGTTACAAAGATATCTCATACTTGAGGCATTTGTTCTTATCTCTAAATATAGAAAAATATTTCTTAGCAAGAAAAATTGTTTTGGCAATAAAGCAGGAAAATCTCATTTTCTTATTAGCTTTATTTCTCTCTCTCTCTCTCTCCCTCTCTCTCTCTCTCTCTGCATTCAACTCCTTCAACTCTCTTTAAGTTCCCAGTCACTGAATGATGGTTCCCTCAGTGCTATCATGAGGTAATGAGTTATCTTAATAAAGTTTAATTCCCTTAACAATCCAATGAGATATATCCTATTACAATCATGCCCACATAACATAGGAGAAAACTGACATCTCCCAAGGACAAATCATACATCTTTTAACTAGGAAAGCCAGATTTTTAATCCCAGGTCTGATTTTAAAACCTCCTCTGAAGCTAACCTCATCTAAAACATTGTTAAAATTTTGTGAGATCAAAAATTATTTCTTCTCCTTTGAACCACCTATGCCCTGAACAAAAATTTACCCCTTCCCATTATTATTACATTAGATTTTATATGTACTCTATAATGTAGGCAGGTCTACAGCCAGTAGGATTTAGTTTATGGGATGTATTAACTGGTTCAGAAGGTTTATAGGCTCCAGAGAAAATGAAGAGAGTAGGGACAGGAGTTTTCCTCTTGATCATATTTTGAGAACTAACAAAATCCAAGAAAATAAAGAAATTTCAGGTAACAGCACTGGAAAGCTTATTCTTTAAAAAATGTTAAATATTTTGGACTCTGCAATCTCTGTTCCAATGATTCAATTCTGTTGTTTAATATGAAAATGAAGATATTATATAAATGAATTAGTATGGTCGTAAATAAAACCTGATTTACCAAGCCAGATTGTAAGACAGAGTTCGTTAAGTCCTGCTTTTAAGTGTCTTGATATCTCGCTTACAGTACTTTTAACCCAAATATTTGAAAGTACCTAGATGATAAGAGAACGATAGATTCTGGGTTCTATCAAGATTATTTTTGTATTACACAGCTATAACCCCACTGTGTTTCAATGGATGTGGTAAGAGTTCAAAGGGAGGTGATCTATTTAAACTCCAGAAGCAGGCTGACAATTTGTGGCTTCAAACTGTGAAGGCTTAGAAAAGCTTTTTGACAGACATGGGATGTATTTGTACAATTCTGAATTGCTATCTTAGCTGGAAGATTCAGATTCAAACTTAAATACAAAAAATTCAAACTATAAATCTTTGCAGAAAAACCAACAGAACTGGATATAGCAGTTTCATTTGTGCAAACTGATAAATTGCAACTTCCCCTTGCAAAAGCTTTAGAAATAAGGAAAAATCTTTGCCCTACATACATTTTAATTTCACAGCATTTTTAAAGTTGTTTTTGTAAATCTCAAACAGGCATGCAATTGAAAAAAATTTTATTTTCCAGTTTTATGAAATGATAGAGGAATCCATGGAAACAATATTTTTTGGTTGAAGGGTTTTAGTTCACCACATCTTAGCTGTTTGAACAAGTTTTTGGAACTTTCTGGGCCTACATATAAAGCTTGGAAGAAATAATGAGAATCTCTTGATTTTCGTGGCTTCATGGTGCATATCTTGATTTTGTCAGTAGTATATATGGAAGTCAGATATACTTTTCTCACAATGGTTCCAATACTAAAGTCCTGTAGCTATTTCAAATAATCAATCCCATAGTCTACAAACTGTCCTTACAACTATACATTGCCAGTTAGTCATTACACCCCACACACTCAACCTTCTCTGGGTCAGAAAATTAATTTCTTCTGGCTTTGGGGGGTATTGTTAAAAGTAATTTGTATGACAGCCTATTGTGTTCACTTAATACTTTACTTCAAGAAAATCATGTGCCTTTCAGTGTATTTGTGTTGCATTGTGAATGAGAAGGGATGGGGCAATATGCTTCCTCTGAGTAAGATACACAGTGCAGAAACAGAGAGGCAGAGAAAATCAAGCTAACATTCCTTATTCTCCTGACATTTCAGGAGAGGGAAAATCAATATGGAATAAAAGTTTCTGTGAATATTTCGTTTATTTTACCTTGATCTTAAAGACTGGAGAAACTTCCAAGACTTTAGAACCCAACTTTAAATTTCACAGGGAGACACATAGAACTATACAAACAGACAACCAGATTTAAAATGCAATTACTAGTGAAAGCTGTTTGGGGGGCTGGAGCAATAGTATAGCAGGTAAGGCGTTTGCCTTGCACGTGGCTGACCCGGGTTCAATTCCCAGCATCCCATATGATCCTCTGAGCACTGCCAGGGGTGATTCCTGAGTGCAGAGCCAGGAGTAACCCCTGTGCATTGCCAGGTGTGACCCAAAAAAGCAAAAAAAAAAAATAGCTGTTCGGAAAATAGGGTGATTAGCATGTTAGTCTGTGTTTGCCACCTTTTTCTAGGTACAATTTCTGCCTTTCTCTTGTTGGCTGATTTCAGGTGGGATTTGCCAACGGATGGAGGAATTAGCCCAAGGTAGGAGAGAGAGAGGGGGCTTTAATTCTCTACTGTGCCCTGAGACAGTGGCAGAAACCACCTTCCTCAGGACTGCAGCTCTTGGTGGGGAGCCCTACTCCCCAGTCATCATTTCCACTGGGCTGAAGGAGCATCTTTGCCATCCCATCTCTCTCAACTGATGAGTGAGAAGAGGACTTGGGGTGAATCACCAAACCACTTTTGTTTCTTGTGCCTCTGTGAGAAACGAGGTATTGATCACACCACTGTAAAAAGACTCTTAACATGTCTTCTCTCCTTTTTTCCTCTCTCTCTCTCTTCTCTCCTTCCTTCCTTCCTTCCTTCCTCCTTCCTTCCTTCCTTCCTTCCTTCCTTCTTTCTTTTTTTTTTTGCTTTTTGGGTCACACCCAGCGATGCTCAGGATTACTCCTGGCTTTGCACTCAGGAATTACTCCTGGCGGTGCTTGGGGGACCATATGGGATGCCGGGGATCGAACCCGGGTCGGCCGCGTGCAAGGCAAACGCCCTACCCGCTGTGCTATCGCTCCAGCCCCATCTCTCTCTCTCTTTCTCTCTTCTCTCTTTCTTTCTTTCTTTCTTTCTTTCTTTCTTTCTTTCTTTCTTTCTTTCTTTCTTTCTTCTTCTTTCTTTCTTTCTTTCTTTCTTTCTTTCTTTCTTTCTTTCTTTCTTTCTTTCTTTCTTTCTTTTTTTTATTTTGCTTTTTGGGTCACACCCAGCGATGCTCAGGGGTTACTCCTGGCTTCGCACTCAGGATTAACTCCTGGCGGTGCTTGGGGGACCTATATGGGATGCCGGGGATCAAACCCGGGGTCGGCCGCGTGCAAGGCAAACGCCCTACCCGCTGTGCTATTGCTCCAGCCCCAACTCTTTCTTTCTTTCTCTCTCTCTTCTCTCCTCTTTCTTTCTTTCTTTCTTTCTCTCTTCTCTCTCATTCTTTCTTTCTTTCTTTCTTTCTTTCTTTCTTTCTTTCTTTCTTTCTTCTTTCTTTCTTTCTTTCTTTCTTTCTCTCTTCTTCTCTCTCTTCTCTCTTTCTTTCTTTCTTTTCGTTTCTTTCTTTCTTCTCTTTCTTTCTTTCTTTCTTTCTTTCTTTCTTTCTTTCTTCTTTCTTTCTTTCTTTCTTTTTTTCTTTCTCTCTTTCTTTCTTTCTCGGTCTCTCTTCTTCTTTCCTTTCTTATTTTCTTCTCTCTTTCTTTCTTCTCCTCTCTCTGCTCTTTCTCTTTTTCTTTCTTTCTTGTCTTTCTTTCTTTCTTTCTTTCTTTCTTTCTTTCTTCTTTTCTTTCTTTCTTCTTTCTTTCTTATCTTTCTTTCTTTCTTTCTGTCTCTCTTTCTCTCTTCTTTCATTCCTCTTTCTCTCTTTCTCTATCTTTTATCTCTCTTCCTCTCCCCCCCCTCTCTCTCTCTGTCTCTCTCTTTCTCCCTCTCTTCTTCTTGTGAGGATTTTTTTTTCGGTTTTGGGCCTACCTGGCAATGTTCAGGGTTACTGCTGCATTCAGGAATTACCCCAGATGGTGCTCAGGGGACCATATGGATGCCAAGGATTGAACCCACATCAACCATGTGCAAGGCCACTATCACTCCAGCCCCAAGGTGTCCTCTTTTGACCTATTAAGAAACAAATAGGTCAAAATAGGTTATGTTTGCTGATGTTCTAATTAAGGGATAATAATTAGAAAAAGGACAAATATAAGTAACATCTGGAATTTTACTTTGCATCCCTAAACTTTCTAGATTATTTTGGCTATATTCAATTGATCCATATCTTTTTCCCCACAAATTTTATTAATGCCCTCCTGACTCCAAGGACTGAATCAGGTGTTTTAATTTTTATAATAAACCTAACATATATAGACTTTATATATAGACTTACTCTCAGTAAAGAATAATGGAATCCTACTTCCACATCATCAACCAATCTAAACAGTTCACTGTAGAAATAAATCCTGATATGAATAATTCTCTAGGAGTTAACTTCCTTGTACATTAACATCAGAAAGAGAAGCTGGTCTGAATGAAGAAGTTACCATTTTGACGTCAGTATTTATTTGCTGTTATCTAATTTACAATTCAGAACCTCAGGTAGACAGCTGTAAATAAGAATTGTCCACAAGCTTACTTGGGAAAATGGCGGCTGTTTCGGTGTACCAGCCTCCGGTTGAAGGTTTCTTTTTTGATGATTGCCACAGAAATGCCTTCTAGGAAGCCGGCTTTGCCAAGAAAGGATACAAGCTCTCAACAGCCGGGAAAACCAGCACTACCATAGCGTGGGTGGTCTGCAAAGATAGCATTGTTTTTGGAGCAGATACTAGAGCAACTGAAGGGATGGTTGTTGCTGACAAGAACTGTTCAAAAACCCAGTTTATACCACCTAACATTTACTGCATGGTTCTGGGACAGCTGCAGACAGCCATCACGACCCAGCTCATTTCTTCCAACTTGGAGCTCCACTTCCTCTCCACTGGCTGCCTTCCCAGAGTCGTGACGGCCAATCAGATGCTGAAATAGATGCTTTTCATGTACCAAGGTTACATTGATGCTGCCCTAGTTTTAGGGGGAGGAGATGCTACTGGACCTCACCTCTATAGCATCTATCCTCATGGATCAACTGATAAGATGTCTTATATCACGATGGGTTCTGGCTCCTTGGCAGCAGTGGTTGTATTTGAAGACAAGTTTAGGCCAGATGTGGAGGAGGAGGAAACCAAGAAGCTAGTGACTGAGGCCATCTCAGCTGGCATTTTCAATGACCTGGGCTCAGGGAGCAATATTAACCTCTGTGTCATCAGCAAGAGCAAGCTGGACTTCCTGTGCACCTACACCGTGCCCAACAAGAAGGGGACCAGGTTTGGCCGATACAGGTGTGAGAAAGGGTCCACTGCTGTTCTCACCGAGAAAGTTACTCCCCTGGAGATTGAGGTATTGGAAGAGACAGTTCAAACCATGGACACTTCCTGAATGGCTGGGTTGGTGACAAGGGGTGGGGGCATTGGGGCTCCCTTGTAAGATGTTACTTTGGCTGTAGCTTGCTGAACGAAATGAAATTCAATAAAATTGGTATATAAAAAAAGAATTGTCCACAAGAAATGCAATAAAAGTTACATATGCAATTAAAATTTTTCAAATAGTCACATTTTGAAAAATTAAAGTTAAAATTACTATATTTGATTTAATTCAGCATAACCAAATTATTACCTCAATGTACAAGCAGCATAAAAATTACCAGGCCACTTTAATTTTATAATTTTACCTTAAAATCTCAAGATCTACAACATGGAAAGTATCATGTTGAGTGAAATGAGTCAGAAGGAAAGAGACAGACATAGAAAGATTGCACTCATATGTGGAATATAATGTAGCAGAGAGGTACAAGCTTGCAATGATGCAACTTCTGGCAGAAATTTCTCTGGAGTTAGTCATTAAAATACTAAAATACAGAAATCCAAAATCTCGCGGCTGCTATTGTGGCCACACGACCTCACATCTCTTCATTCTCAGCAATGGAAAACAAATTACCAAATGCTTCTTTTCCAGCAGGTTCGATTTTGGGCGGGGAAACTCCAAACAATAATAGTGAGTTTTCTTTTTTGTTGAAATATGAATGTAATCAAAGTAAAGAGAAAGCAAAGTGAAATCTATCAGCTACACAGGTGGGGTGGAGGGGCTAGGGGGGTGGGCGGGGTGAGGGGGAGGTTTACTGTGGTTCTTGGTGGTGGAATATGTGCACTGGTGAAGGGATGGGTGCTCGAGCATGGTATAACTGAGTCTTAAGCCTGAAAGCTTTGTAACTTTCCACATGGTGATTCAATAAAATAAATAAATAAATAAATAAATAAAATCTCAAGATCTAGTGTGTATATTATGCTTTATAGTGTCTCATAATTTGAACATTTTTCCATATTTCAAGCACTCAATGAACATATGTTAATATAGCAGAGAATGTTGGATAGCATTACTCTGAATAATTAATGCTTAGTGAAACAAGATTTTGAACTTTACATAAATTTATGTTGTAGGAACTGGTACTTTTGCTTTATATTTTGTATTGGAGATTTATTTGTGATGATGCAGGTATGTGATTTCATTCTCATTGTGATATAATATTCATTCCATTGTGTAGCTAGAAAACACAGCTTTATTCTTCTACTTTTAAAAACTGAAAGAACAGGGACCCTCTGCGCCTAAAGACTTTGATTCCAGAGACCTAACACTTTCGGGCATCCATCGCAGCTTCTAATAACAATGCACTGGGACTGCGAACTGGGTTATACAATTTCTGGTAGAATTTTCCCTGGACTTTATACAGAAATCCAAAACCGCGCGGACGCTGCCGTGTCTGCGTAACTTAACATCCATAATTGTCAGCTATGTGAAATGGTTCCTTTTGAACAGGTCTGACTTGGGGGGGAAACTCCAAATGATAACAGTAAGTTTTTGTTGAAATATTGAAGGTTATTAATGTAGCAGCCAAATCTCTGGACTGTGAACTAAGCAAAAGCCCCACGCCGGCCAATGCGGCGTGGCGTACACCATACTATGAGGCGTGGGAAGGGGGATGAAAGGGGGGAAAAAAAGGGAAAAGGGAAAAGGAAAAAAAAGAAGAGTTATGTACTTGTAGCAGTGGGGCTACATATCTCTTCATTCCCAGCAACGGAAAACTAATTATCAAATGCTTCCTTGGTAGTAGGTCTGTCTCTCTTGGGTGGAAATTCCAACAACTATAGTGAGTTGTATGTTGAAATATGGAACATAATCAAGGTAAAGAGAAAATGAAGTGAAATTCATTAGTTATACAGTAGGGGGTAGGGGGTGGGGGCGGGGGGTATACTGGGGTTTTTGGTGGTGGAATATGAGCACTGGTGAAGGGATGGGTGTTTGAATATTGTATAACTGAGACATAAACCTGAGAACTTTGTAACTTTCCACATGGTGATTTAATAAAAAGTTTAAAAAAAACTGAAAGAACATTAGTTTATATTATGTAGGGTTCATGTATACAATCTTATAAATTAATATCTGTATATACAACTTATTATATTTGTCACCATTATTCTAAGTTTCTTTCATCACCTTAATGTCCTTTACTGCTGATAAATTTTCACATATTTGTTGGCTTCTTTCAACATATATTCATGTATATGTTTGAGGTTGCATAGTTATGGCAGTATTTGTTGGTAAAGTTATCCAAAAGTAAAGTTGTATTATGCAGGGTTTATGTATATATAAATATCCTCAGTTATGGCATACTATTGATCCAGTGGATTATACCATTTACCATTGGAAATGGAAGACAAATTTTCTAGTTCTATATCCTATTTAACATTTGGAACTGTTATACTGATGTTTTTATATTTATTTATTTAATTAATTGGACTGGAGCTATAGCACAGCAGGTAGGATGTTTGCCTTGTACACGGGGCCGGCCCAGTTTGATTCCCCCATCCCTCTCGGACAGCCCGACAAGATACCGAGAGTATCTCGTCCACATGGCAGTGCTGGCAAGCTACTCGTGGCATATTTGATATGTCAAAAACAGTAACAAGTCTCACAATTGAGAAGTAACTGGTGCCTACTCAAGCAAACCGATGAACAACGGTTTGCTACAGTGCTACAATTTAATTAATTAATTAATTAATTTTTCTGAAGTTTTGTAAACTCAGAGGCCAAGTTCTGTGCTCAGAGTGATTCCTGGTGCTGCTAAGGGGACCGACCAGGGGTCCAAATGGGGGTCAGTGTGATGCAAGGCAATTGGTAATACCTGGTAATACCTCTCCAGCCCTTAGTAGGCTGTTTTTTAAAGTAATCTAGGCTTGTCTCTTTTAGCCCTCATTTCTGAGGATATTTTCACTGCATTGTGAAATTTATGGTTGATAATTATTTTTTTTCAGTTACATTTCAGAAATATTTGTCCATCTATCTTTTAGCCTGGTGTCTAAGAAGTATTATAGACTTTTCCCCCAGGACTGGAGGTACTCATGCCATCGTTGCTGTATGCTGTGACAGCTCAGTTTTGTTACTCAGGCCTCTGGGGTAGAAGAGAAAGAGACTTCTCTTCACAGTGTCCAGGGTCTTTTGTTCTGCTTCTTGGATAAGGGGGTAAAAAGATGGGCTGATTTGACAGATGTTTGATTCAGCCCTCGCTTGAATCTGGGATATAAAATGAAGGTCAGAAAAATTCTTTCTCAGAACCAGTACTACAATATTAAGTTTCAATTTCCCTTCCTAATATTTCAATTAATATTAAATGCTCCACATTCCTGAGTAATGCTTCTGTCATGATTTCTTTTGTTCAGACTTTTTACTTGCAGTTAATGGGAGAGATGAGGTGCAGTACACTTATTCCAAATTAGTGAGAACTGGAAGTAGGCCACATTAATTAATTTTTCAATGCTGAACCAACCTATATCTTCCTTGGATAAACTGTTACATAGCCATGAGATATTACTCTTGATATAATCATATTTTCATATCATAATATCCTATATGTCAACATTTATATTTTGCCAGATTCACACAGAAATCTACAGACTTAGAATTGCTTTCTCATTGTTGTTCTTGAATAAACTCATGTTGGTGGCAAAATAATGGCTGCTTATTTGCTTGAAGTGAACAATGTAAATGACAAGGGATAATAAGTAATAATTAGTTATTAGCTCTGCCTCTAAGCTCTGACCTTGTCCCCTCAGAACTGAGACAAAACCAGTTACACATTTTGGATCTCTCCCCCTCAATTCTGTTTCAGAACTGTTCCAGCTGTTTGGGCAACAATTAAGGCTCTGCTATTGCCCAAGGTCACAAACTCCACCCAAAGTAGATGAACAAATGAAGAGACCGAGCAACTGACAACACAAAAACATAGGTTCACTGAAAAGCAGAGCTCTCTCAATAAAATTATAATTTGAAACTCATGGGACATAAAAATATCTAGAAGATACATTAAAAAAATTTAAAATTGTGACCATATGCCTCCAGATCTGGAGCCAGGCTGTCTAATCTGGGGCAATCTGGAGGAGGGCGGGTAAGTTCCTCTCCCTGCTCCAATTGAGCCCTGGTAGCTAAAAACCTCCAGTACTCAAGCACCGCCATACACAAGACGATTCTCACAGGCTCGGACAGCCTCATCCACGAGCGAATCTACTGAAAAACCCAGGTGTGCAGGACTTGTGACTGAAATCTCCAGGCTTGCAGTCAGGAATAGGCGACCTCCCCCCGACCTTCCTGTGCTTCTGTTAGCCTGGCAGTCACATCCAGGAACTGCCTCTGGTGCCATCTAAGATAATTAATGTCCAATGATTCAGAGATGCACAAACAAAGCTCTCAGAAGAAAGCAACACAGAACAATATGCCACAGAGATACCTCTGGAGCCCAAAGTCACCATCCAGTTAAAAAAAAATCAAAGTAATCTCAGTGGTATAGCCATATTTAAAATTTTAGAATTCCTGAAGTGCGCAGCTATGACATTTTATACTGGTAATCTCTTCTACAAGGGCTTACTTTTCAGGTGAGATGCAACAATCTTCTCACACTTTCCTCTAAGGAAAATTTTTGAATCAATTTTAGCGGACTATTTGTAACAAGCAATACAAAACAAATTATTTAGGTCCTGCTTTGGTGTCAGGGTTTGGGAGTCAGGGTTGAAACATTCAAAATATAGTGCTGGGTAGGTGTAATGATGTGGGATTGGTGCTGGAATATTAAATATAACAAATTATTGTGAACAACTATTAAAAATTAAAAATTAAATAAAAAATTTAAATCGTGAAATTCATTTTCAAATGTGGCTTAAGTTTATCTAGCCAACTTAAGTTTTACATATATTTGTAGCAATCCTTATTTTATAGTCTTAAAATATTAAGTGCTTGTTATGCTGTGTTAATTTAGATTTATAGAACGTATTAACTAGTCACATTTTAAGTTCAAATACTGCCTGTCAGAAGTGCTACCATACTAGAGAGCAGATCACTGAAGTGTGGTAGGATGATTCCAAAAATTTAAGGAACTATGTAACCATTACATTTCCTATTTATGAAGGCTTCACTTTAATATGCATCATGTTTATAAGCTCTACTACTAGCCTTGCTCCAGAGACCCATAAATAAATCTTGAAAGAGATCAAAAGCCGCAGTTAATCTCAGACCCATGCATGGCTGAACAAACCAGGATAAATTGGAGGGGTACCGATTAGCATGGTGCCAGCCCAAGCAGCCACTTGCTTCCATAATCCAAAATAGCTGCAATCCCCCCAGCCTTACTCCACCATTTCAGGACTCATCCTGCCTCACTGAAGTATAATCTGCTGAATTCTGGTATGTGGGTTTTGTGACTGAAGTTTCCAGGCTTTCTCGATGTCAGGATGGACTACCTTCCCCCACCACCCTATACTTCCAAAAGCCTTGGCAGTCACATCCACACTCCAAAGCTGCCACCCAGGTAAAAAGCTACTTCAGCCTTACAGTACCGATAAAAATATCTAATGTGCTAAATAAACATGATGACCTTTTAGGACTATATTGTAAATCATACTGCACAAAAGGAAAAGGGGAGAAAAAGAAAAAGAAGGAAAGTGCCTCCTATAAATGGAGGCTGGGGTGTTGGGAATGATGGGAAGGAAACAAGGGGGATTGGTGGTGGGAAATGTACACTGATGGAGGGAGGGATGGATGCTGGATCATCATATGATTGAAATCCAATTATGAATAGCTTTGTGATGGTCTAACTTGTGGATATTCGATTAAGAAAATTAAAAAACAATGTATTGTGGAGCTCACGCGCACTTCAATCAGTTTAATCAGTGGCTGAATAAATAGCAATACTCCTACATTTAAAAAATGTATGTGTCATGTGTAGTTTTTCATTGTGCCCGAATATATGGCTACCAGTTCTTCAGGACTAACAGATTTATCTCTTCACCATAGATCAAACATTATTCCACTTCAGGTCATTTTCTCCTAACTGCTCTAACTGCAGTTAAAAAAAAAACTTTGAAGAGGGTATCCATTTCCTAGCTAATGGGGTTGTCCCTTGGTAACTCAAGGTAATGTGATTGGTCTATTCTGAAATGAGGATCACATTTTATGACGGACAGTTTTAAATGAAATCATATTATTTGCAAAAGGAAGAGTCTTCCAAAGAAGAGGAAATGCTGTAATCAGAAGAAAAAAATAGAATTTTTTTTCTAGGAAATTTTAAATAATGTATTCTTGCATACTAAAAGAATAATGTAAGCATGTAAATACTATGAGCTTTTATTCTTGGATGAACTAAACACTCTATGCAAATAAATATGACTGGTATGCATTCAGTAAGAAGTACCAGAATTTGAAAAATGAAAATGGTAGCTTTAACAATAAACTCAATCAATCTGTTATTTACTTTTTCTCCTTTGCTCAAAAAGTAATAAGGATGTACGCATGATACATTGATTTGTAGGTTTGATATTAAATCATCTGATGTACTCCTAACTACTGATTGTGTAGAATATGTAATCCCCCAAACAAAATGTTAAGGGTCACAAGCATTTTTTAGAATACAGTAAGTGATTATTTTACAAAAGAGATGTCAGAATCCCATTAAACTCTGATAAACAACAGAGCCTACTGATTCCAGAACTTTTGTCAATTACTGTCATTTTGCAAAATCCTTCCTGGAAAGATTGACTGATACATAAGCAAAACCTTGGATCTTTTCAGATCAAGACATAGAACAGAAATTACTCTAACTGCTGTGGCACATGGTCGTTTTAAAGCTATGGATGGCAACTGTTTATCTTAATCCACTGAGACCATCAGTAGCTTTCAATACCACAACTCTATGATGCTAATGCTTTCCTCTTAAATGCTCTGGCTAATGTAAAGGAGTCAGCTTTTTCAGGGTAAATGCAGTCACTGAAGATGTAGCTATGCTTAGTTGAAATTAATACTGACTGTGGAGAATGTCTTGAGAATTAGTAGAGTTGACAAATATCTCATATTTATTTTTGGAACTCTTTCTGATTCCTCCATGCTTTGCTAAGAAGTCAGAAGTTATGAATGTCCGCAATATTCTCTTTATATTCAGTTGCCTTCCTAATTTTTTGTTAGCATTTCTTCTAATGAAGTAGGCATCAAACCCAGCTATGTTCTGTTTAAAAATCAATCTCATTTCCTCCCAACACTAGACTCTTTTGGAGAACGTCTGGGTAATACTTATCACACTGATTTTTTAAATTCCTTTAGGTGATTCAAATGCAGATCACCATTTAAGAAAGTTTTCTTTAGTTCATCCATCTTATTCATCCAGTTTTTCATTCTAATCCTGTGTGGAGGAATGAAATAAAATTCACTTTATGCTAGGCAACTTCCTAAAAATATTGCTATTTGGAAGTTCCCAAGGATGCAAGGTGCTCCCAGTGTCTGTGAAACTTCTAAGACGATGCACCACATAGCAGGTAGCACTGTGTCATCCCATTGTTCATAGATTTGCTCGAGTGGGCACCAGTAACATCTCCATTATGAGACTCATTGTTGCTGTTTTTGCCATATCAAATATGCCACAGGTAGCTTGCCAGGCTCTGCCGTGCAGGCAGGATACTCTCAGTAGCTCGCTGGGATCTCCCAGAGGGACGGAGGAATCAAAGCCGGGTCAGCCGCGTGCAAGGCAACCGCCCTACCTGCTGTGCTATTGCTCCAGCCCACCATATTGCATACCAACGTGAATTTTTCTCGAGAAACGCATCCATTGCTCAGAATTTTCAAGCAATGCATTAACACCCTTTCACTGGTGACTGAATTCAGAATAAATACCAACTGCATATTTAAGGCATGCAAAAAATAACTGTCTTAAATTGCCTTTCTAGTTTCTATCCCAGTTCTTTATATGAACTCTAATTCTTGTCAGAGATTATGATCCATCCCTGAGTAGGGTTTTTTTGTTTGCTTGTTTGTTTGTTTTTTCTACTTCTGCACTTAGTTTGTGGTATTGTAAGAAATGACCATAGGTTATCTGGCTCAAACAGAAAATATTGATTTCTCACAGTTCTGGTGTTTGGGAAGATAAAGATGGGGGGTGAGGGTGGGATTTGATGAGGGTACTTTTCCTTATGGTGTTCCTCTTGTTGTATCCTCATATAGCAGAAAATAAAAGGCAAGGTCACTAATTTCTTCCTTTTTATAGTGGCACCAATCCCATTTATCATCATCTTTATTACCTGATTACTTTGCAAAGGCCTCAGCTTAATACAAGGATATTTAACACACAGATTCCAACTTGTGAATTTCATGGGGACACAAGTATCTAGTCAATAGTACACACATTTGTCCATGCTGTTATTTTCCAGCTGGGATTTTGTTTTTCTGTTAAAACACATAATTCTTTCCCTTATTTTCTATTCTAGTTTGTCTCCTTCAAAGAGATCCTCCCAAGGGTATGAGTGCTTCATCTTCTAAGATCCAAAGGATTTAGTTTAAATCTGTTTTGCATTAGACTTACTTGATTCTTATTTTACACTTTTATTAAGTATGTAAGATTTGTTTTCTTAATAATATCTCTAAACCATTGCTACTACAATCCCTGCATTAACATAGCTCTTGACACATAAGAGTCTAAAAATATTTGTTAGGTTAAAATAAACAAAGTAGTCATTTGGGGATGCTTTATACTTGTGTCAATTTTAAAAAATATGTTTTCAGTTCTTCTTGGTGAACTAAAGACAGAACACGTACATGCAGTACTTTACTGCAAATATTCAGTGAGAGAAATTTGTCTTTTTAGAATAAACTGATAACAAAAAGCATTAAAAATTTATGTAAATCTAAGTCAGTTTCAGCAATAAATAAATACCAATGTCAGACTTATGTTTACATTATTCCAAAATACTTGCTCCAAACATCATAAAGCAAGAGTTTTCCAAACATTTAACCCAAGAGATTAAAACTTTAAATGACTGAAATAAGATTTTGTTCGGTTCAATATATCCTTTTATATATTCAGTTTAAGTTTTGTCAAATTTCTTCTTGTGGAGTTCAACCAGTGCATTGTATATCCTTGTTATCAACCCTTTATCGGATGGGTACTGCATAAATATCCTTTCCCATTCTGTAGACTGTCTTTGTATTTTGGTCACTGTTTCTTTTGAGTTGCAGAAGCTCCTTAGTTTGAGATAGTCCCATTTATTTATCTTTGTTTTCACTAGCTTAGCCAGTGGCGTGTCAGCTTTGAAGATACCTTTGGCTTCAATGTCGTGGAGGGTTTTGCCGACCTTATCTTCAATGTACCTTAGGGATTCTGGTCTGATGTTGAGGTCTTTAATCCAGTGCCAACCCGATCAAAAAATGGGGTGATGAAATGAACAGAAACTTTTCCAAAGAAGAAATCCGAATGGCTAAGAGGCACATGAGAAAATGTTCAACATCACTAATCATCAGGGAAATGCAGATCAAAACAACAATGAGATATCATCTCACACCACAGAGACTGGCCCACATCCCCAAAAACAAAAGCAACCGGTGTTGGCGTGGATGTGGGGAGAAAGGGACTCTCCTTCACTGCTGGTGGGAATGCCGACTGGTTCAGCCCTTTTGGAAAACAATATGGACGATTCTCAAAAAGTTAGAAATTGAGCTCCCATTTGACCCAGCAATACCACTCCTGGGAATATATCCCGGAGAGGCAAAAAGGTATAGTAGAGATGACATCTGCATTTCCATGTTCATTGCCGCTCTGTTCACAATAGCCACAATATGGAAAAAACCAGAGTGCCCGAAAACAGATGATTGGCTAAAGAAACTCTGGTATATTTACACAATGGAATACTATGTAGCTGTCAGGAAACATGAAGTCATGAAATTTGCATACAAGTGGATCAACATGGAAAGTATCATGTTGAGTGAAATGAGTCAGAAAGAAAGAGACAGACATAGAAAGATTGCACTCATATGTGGAATATAATGTAACTGAGAAGTACAAGTTGGCAACGATGCAACTTCTGGCAGATATCTCTCTGGACTTAGTTACTAAAATACTAAATTACAGAAACCCAAAACTGAGAGGCCGCTAAGTGTGGTCACTCGACCTCACACTTCTTCATCCTCAGCAATGGAAAACAAATTACCTAATGCTTCCTTTTCAGCAGGTCTGACTTTAGGGGAGAGACTCTCCAAACAATAATAGTGAGTTTTGTTGAAATATTGTATGCAATCAAAGTGAAAGTAAAGTGAAATTTATTAGTTACACAGGCGGGGGGGGGGCTTAGGGTGGGGGGGCTAGGGGCGTGGGGGTGTTTGGGGTGTGAGGGGGCGGGGTGGAGCTATACTGGGATTCTTGGTGGTGGAATATGAGCACTGGTGAAGGGATGGGTATTCGAGCATTGTATAACTGAGATTTAAACCTGAAAACTTTGTAACTTTGTAACTTTCCACAATAAAAAATTAAAAAAAAAAATAAAAAAATAAAAAAAAAAGTTTTGTCAAATTTAAACAATAGTCAAGAGAATCATAGTAATCTATATACTGATGATGTTCATCATCCTGTTATCCTTTGAATCATCCTCTCTCTTCATTTTAAGTCCCATTTTAAATCAACCTCTGATTTGTTTTGGGGCATATATAGTTTTTCCAGCCTTCTCTAGACCAAATGTATGAAACTTAACAAATGGAATCACATAGACTGTCCAGAATGGGCTTGGATTCTTTACCTTAGCAGAATGTTTTTATGATTCAAAGTGACATTTATTTATTTATTTATTTGCTTGTTTGTTTAGACTGGAGCAATAGCACAGTGGGTAGGGCATTTGCCTTGCATGTGGCCAACCTGGGTTTGATTCCTCCATCCCTCTCGGAGAGCTGGGCAAGCTACTGAGAGCATCCCGTCCGCATGGCAGAGCCTGGCAAGCTACCCATGGCATATTCGATATGCCAAAAACAGTCTTACAATCAAGATGTTACTGGTGCCCACTTAAGCAAATCGATGAACAACAGGACAACAGTGCGACAGTGCTATAGTTTATTTGTTTATGGAAGAGTGTGCGAGATGGGATAGATGAGAGATTGAATAAATGGCAACTAATTAGCAACTAGCTTAGTCCTCGTTCTTCCTTCGCCTACCCATCACCAACAGCCACCCCGATCTGTCCATACACAGCGGCTCCAGAACACTGAACATGGGCAGTGAGAGACAGCCACCCAGAGAGCCCACGAACACACATCCTTCTGCGTGTATATTTTTTTACAGTAAATTATGCATGAGACTCTGCCCACATGGGAGAGCCTTGCAAACTCCCCGTGGTGTATTCACATGCCAAAACCAGTAACAATGCTGGGTCTCATTCCCCTGACCCTGAAAGAGCCTCCAATGTGGCATCATTGGGAAGGACTAGTAAAGAGAGGCTTCTAAGATCTCAGGGCTAGGACGAATGGAGACGTTACTGAGACCGCTCGAGAATTTCGAAGATCATTGGGATGATGATGATGATGATGATGATGATGATGTTAATGATGATGATGATGAATCTAAAGGTAGTCTAACCATGGATTACATACTAATTCCCACAAAAAGGGGGAAAAAAAGAGAAGAAATCAAGGGGTAACTAACCACAAGCAAGTTCAAAATCTAGCAGAGAAAATTATTTTATTTCTATGGCTCAATGTTCTGTCTTTTGGGTCCAGTGAAATTCTTTATGGCTCAGTGCCTGTAGTTACCTCCTCTGATTCTGGCTGTTGTTTTCTCCTGCATCCATGCTGCTACGGTTAAGAGTAATTCTTCCCTTTTCTTCGATGGTAGCACATGCTGCAGCCAAGAAACACTATTTACTCATTTATGAAATGTAGAGTTCGAGAAGCTCAGTGCTTTCACGTTATCTTATCTTTGTAACTTTTAGTCTAAACTGTATTTTCGCACACAGCAGTCTCAAAAGCCTTGTGGGTCTTCTGTGTATGTCATGAGGGTTTATGTCATTAGACAAGAAGGCACTCTATGAATCCTTCCTGTATAATCTTATCTTTCGCTATGGCAATTTTTTCTTTTTAGTGTGTGCATGTGTGGAGGGTTTCAGGGGCAGGGGATGAAGAGTGACTATTGTTTAGTAGATTCACCCTTCACAAGCCTAATTTTTTCAGCAAAGTTTACACAAACATTTGGACTTTTCACAATACACTTTCTGAGCATTTAATTAGAAGTTTTCTTATTTTGGTATCTTTACAATATCAACAAGGTATCTCACACATTAAAAGGAGCTGATTTGTTTTTGAATATGAGTTACTTGCTCAAATTATCTCTGATACTTTCACATTTTATTATAAGCAGCAAAAAGAAACAGGCTGAACCATCAACATTTTGTTTGGATATTTTCTTAGCTTAATAATCAAGTCCAACACTTAAAGTTGTTTTTCTCATAAGTGTAAAACAAAATTATGTAACAAGAGTTAGTTTTCCTCCAACTTCCTTTAATCTCTCATTAATAGTGTTTCTATTTATTTTTATTTTGAGGGTGGGGCTTGGGATCACACCTAGAAGTGCTTAGAGATTGTTCCTTAAGCAATAATTTCCCCTAACAATTGCACATTGTTCAGAGATCAGAGTTTGGGAGACCATAAGGGCTACCAGGAATCAAACCTGGGTTGGAGGTATCACTGTCAGTGTTTTTAATAGCCAATATTCTGTTTATGAAAAAATAATGCATCCTTATGGCCCCTGAGCAGTTCTTTAAGACAAAGCTCCCCAAAGCGTGCGGTCACACAACATCTTATAGCCTAATTCTCCCCTTTGGAGAACCTGGCAAGCTACTGAGATTTTCCTGCCCGCATGAGAGCCTGGCAAGCTCCCCATGGTGTATTCATATGCCAAAACCAGTAACAATGATGGGTCTCATATTCCCTGACTTTGAAAGAACCTCCATGCAGCACGTTGGGAAGGACGAGTAAAGCGAGGCTTCTAAAATCTCAGGGCTAGGACGAATGGAGATGGGTACTGAGACTGCTCGAGAAAATTGATGATGAATAGGATGATGATGATGATGATGATGATGATGATGATGATGATGATGATGAGCAGTTCCAGGGATCTTTTCTTAAGCATGGAGACAGGAATGGTTCCTGAAAATTGCTGGGTGTGGCCTAAAAATCCCTCACCACCCCTACCCCTTCATCTACTACCAAACTAGGTGTCCATTTACAATCCACTTAAAAGCAGAACTGCAGTTTGAGGAAGGAGTTGTCCTACTTTTTTTTTATGGCAGCATGAGCTCTTTTTTAAGAATTTCCAGTTTGCCATTCTTTTGCCAAAAATAAATGCAAAATATTTATTTAGCTACTTGTCATACTATTTAAACTCAGATTAAAGCCCTGCCCCCAGTACTATGGTTTCTCTTCAGATTGTATAAATCTTTCACCTTTTACAGCCCTCTTACCCCTCACCTCTTAATTCATAATCATGATTTCTTTTGCGCTCTGATCATAGTCTTTTCTTCATGTGTCCTGTTGATGCTAGAGTATACCTGTCTTATATCTAAATGGGTGATTCATAGTAGGTACATGATTGTATTTATAGAATAAATTAGCATGATTGTAAGAGAGATATCAGATCTAAAATATGAAATCCCTCTCTATTTTGGGATACAAATCAATGGAGAGATATTATACTGGCCAGCTAATAGTATAAAGTGAAAGAGAGTTCCAGGTTTCTCAACTCCCACTAGAGTTAAAAGGCATCTTAGTTCCTAATTTTATCTTCAGCTAGGGGTTATGGATCGAGATGGACTGGACTTCCCTCAAAGTCTCATCCTTCACCTCACTCTACTCTGCAGCTGAGCAGCTGTGGGTGGGGTTGAAGACTGCAGGGAGATCAGACACAACGCAGAGGCAGTCAAATGCAATGCAGAAGCAGCAGTTTGCTACTCTTGATGCACTGTTTTATGCTGCAAAGCTTAAATTTCTTCCTCACCAGGATAGTAACTTCTATGACTTGTCATTTCATAAAAATTCTTGTATAACCTTCCACCTCTCTTTATTCTCCCATCTAGTTTTAAGAGTTTTATATAACTCAGAATGAAAATAATCTTTCCTTTCTCTAGTTTATTTCTTACTAATATAAAGTTAGATCAGAGATAGGGAACAATGTGTTCCCTACTTTTTTTGGTCAGAGATGGCCAGCCCTCTTTCATGCAGAGAGATGTCTGAATCCAGGATAACTATTTCTCATGTCTTTGGATGACAAGCAAAACTGTTTGGATTTTAAATCATAACCAGTGTTATACTCCTATTAACATATTATTTTTTTCTAGCTCAACAAGATAAATACTTTAAAAATATTAAGATTCAAAGCATGACTGTGTGTAATACCCAAGCGAGTCATCGCTGATAGGATTTCTAATGGTTCATTGATTTAGGATGACTGAAAGGATCTTTTCAAAATGAGTGCTGTTGGTATCATGAATACTAAAGCAGTAGACTGATTAAAATGACCCTAGTGAGAATGGTCACAACTTGCTTTATTCTGTATCTTTATATCAAGAGATGATTTCTTATTGCAAAGAACCGGATACCAGAATGACTCTGCTTAAAAGAAAGGCACCAGTGTTGTGCTTTTGCCGGCTCTTTCCTGTATGTGTTTCACAGTATTCACAGATGAGCTCAGTAGCATCATAACACTACAGTTCAGTGGGAACTAATATGTTCAGATTTTCTCTCCTCATTCAAATTCAACAAGCAGAAGAAGGGGTGATAGGTTAGTGAATCCTAGGGTTTTGTATAATAGACAAACATTTCACTCAAATGTGAATATTTTATTCAACTTTTCTGTCAACTATAAATAAATTCCTTGGGCTGGAGTGATAGCACAACGGGTAGGGTGTTTGCCTTGCACTTGGCCGACTGGGGTTTGATTCCTCTGTCCCTCTCAGAGAGCCCGGCAAGCTACTGGGCTGTTTCCCACCCACATAGCAGAGCCTGGCAAGCTCCCTGTGGTGTATTCGATATGCCAAAAACAGTAACAGCAAGTCTCACAATGGAGTTGTTACTGATGCCCACTCGAGGAAATCGATGAGCAATGGGATGACAGTGTTACAGTGATAAATAAATTCCTTAACGATTATTTAAGATACAATGAGTAACTACATGGTCACAGATCTGATATATTACTATGAAAGAAGAAACTGCTTGATTAAAAAAACAACAATATGCAATTTCCTATTTTTAAATCGCATGCTGCCCCTAAATCCCTTGCCTCATTTCTTTTTAACAGCTGTCTCTGAAAATGGAGAATATATGTGTTTAAGAGAAAATAAAGGCCAAGGCTTTCAAATGTCCCTCTGGGAATTGTGCAGCAGAGTTCCTGTATGTGGATCTCAGCTAACCATGTCCTGTTCTGTCGGTCACAGAATATCACTGTCACTGTCACTGTCATCCCGTTGCTCATCGATTTGTTTGAGCGGGCACCAGTAACAACTCTCATTGAGAGACTTATTGTTACTGATTTTGGCATATCCAATATGCACGGGTAGCTTGCCAGGCTCTGCCGCGAGGGCTCTATACTCTCGGTAGCTTGCCGGGCTCTCCGGGAGGGGCAGAGGAATCTAACTCGGGTCGCCCACGTGAAAGGCAAACGCCCAGCCACTGTGCTATCACACTATTCTTAATTTTTAACACACACACACACACACACACACACGCACACACACACACACACATGCACACATCTCTCTCTTTCCCTCTCTCTCTCTGTGTTCAGGTCCATAAGACATGGTATGCAACTGGATTTGGTTGCTATGAGAAAAATATATCAGTATCCCTCACATTTTAGGAGTTTTGAGAGGCTCATATGTCTTATGAATTTCTTTTTTTATATTATATTTTATTTATATCTTTAATTTTATTTTTTTGGAAACACGTGTATGCAGGGTTCTCTGTTAACAAAGTTCAGTTTATTCATTGGATTTCTATCTCTGACTTGCTTTCTGGCTTTCAGCAAGCCATACAACCTCTATGGGTTTTAGTTTCTCACTTATAAAATGTATATGATAGGGAGTGGTGAAATGGATCAAGGGACCAGACACATATGTAGGAAGCCTCGGTTTGATCTTTAGCACTACATGGTCTACAGATGACTTTCTGGGAGTGCTTCCTATCAGTGTTGAGTGTTGAGTTTGAACTTTCTCCACTCAAATAAAATCAAATGGATATAAAATTACAGCATAGAGGGGACCAGAGAGATAGTACAGCAGGTAGGACACTAGCCTGGCACACAGCTAACCTGAGTTTAATCCCCCTCATCCCCAATGGTTCCTTGAGCACCACGAGGATTAATTCATGAATAGAGGGCCAGGGGTAATCTCTGAGCATTGTTAAATATGGCCAAAAATCAAAACAAAATATAAATTAAACAAACCATGCAACTTAAAGGGTCATTTGAAATGAATCCACTTCTCACAGTCCCTGACACACTATTAGCACTTCTAGTTTGCATCTGTGTTGATAATATTATTATAGGTCAGTCCCAAGTGTCATGATCTCCTGGGTATTCAGCATAAAAAGAATAAATCAGTCATACTTATTTTCTTCAGAAACTCTTCTTCCATGATGTGGGGGAGCCATTGGCATAGAAACAAATCACTGCATTTTTGTTGTGACATTTGCCGATAAATACTAAGGCCTAATGTATTTCACAACCCAGAAGAAGCAGTGTCGACTTTTCCTGAAAATATCAATAGTTTTTTTTTTAAATAATTGACTGCTAAAGGTTCTTGAAGAATGTTGTCTGAATTTGGGTAGGGATTGCATTGAATATATATAGTAGTTTGGGTAAAATGGTCATGAATATCAATAGTTTTTTAAGGAACACTGACTGTGGAACTGATTCTCAAAGTATGGGAGGAAACTTCCATGTTAGATAAGAGGAGCAGGAAAGTTTTATTTTTAATTAATAGTTTATTTTTAATTAGTGAGTCAACGTGAGGGTACAGTTACAGATTTATACATTTTTGTGCTCATGTTTCTCCCTTACAAAGTTTGATCACCCATCCCTTCACCAGTGCCCATTCTCCACCACTAGTAAACCCAACATCCCTCCCCCCCTCCCCAGTCCCGTCTCCCCCCACCCCACACTGCCACTATGGCAGGGTATTCCCTTTTGTTCTCTCTCTCTGATTAGGTGTTGTGGTTTGCAATAAAGGTGTTGAGTGGCCATTGTGTTCAGTCTCTAGTCTATATTTGGCCCGCATCATCTTTCCCCCACATGACCTCCAACCACATTTTACTTGGTGTTCCCTTCTCTGAGTTGCCCAGAATGAGAGACCAGCCTCCAAGCCATGGTGACAACCTCCTGGTACTTATTTCTACTATTCTTGGGTGTTAGTCTTATATTCTATATTCCACAGATGAGTGCAATCTTTCTATGTCTGTCTTTCTCTTTCTGACTCATTTCACTTAGCATAATACTTTCCATGCTGATCCACTTATATGCAAATGTCATGACCTCATTCTTTCTAACAGCTGCATAGTATTCCATTGTATAGATGTACCAGAGTTTCTTCAACCAGTCATCTGTTCTAGGGCACTCGGGTTTTTTCCAGATTCTGGCTATTGTAAACAGTGCCGCGATGAACATATAAGTGCAGATGTCATTTCGACTATACTTTTTGGCTTTTCTGGGATATATTCCCAGCAGTGGTACTGCTGGGTCAAATGGGAGCTCAACCTCTAGTTTTTTGAGAATCGTCTATATTGTTTTCCAAAAGGGCTGAACTAGCCGACATTCCCACCAGCAGTGTAGAAGGGTCGCTTTCTCCCCACATCCTCTCCAACAGTGGTTGCTTTTGTTCTTTTGGATGTGTGCTAGCCTCTGTGGTGTGAGGTGGTATCTCATGGTTGTTTTGATCGGAGCAGGAAAGTTTTGAGGAGTCCCGCTGATGTCGGTGGGCCCCATGAATAACTTACGTGAAGTGAGGAGAAATACGGTCACTTTCTCCTGATCTGCCTCTGCCACCCAGGACCCAGGGTTACTGGGTTCTGGTTAGAACCTTGCAGAAAGGAATTTCAGGAGTAGATGAGCAGTGAAATTACACTGCTTTTATTTGGAGGTTTTGAAGGGAAGAAAGGAGAGAAAATGGGAGAGAGTGGAGAGTAACATGCTCAAGAGAGAACCTGGGCTTCTCCAAGAGCAGAGTCCCTACACACGTCCCAACATTAGACATGAAAGCATGAAAGTACACATCTCAAGAGGGGAGATGCGGGCGACACGAGTGCTTGGGTGACACTTGTGCTCAGGCACCACATATGTTTGGCCACACGGCTCAAGCAGCACAAGGGCTCAGGCAGCATATGTGCTTCTTTTTTTCAAGGTGACTTTTATTGGGTTTCTCCAACCTGCCCCCGGGTGGGGCTTCTACCTTGGTTCGATTCCCAGCATCCCATATGTAAGGTCCCCTTACTGCCAGGAGTAATACCTGAATGCAGAGTCAGGAGTAACCCCTGTGAATAGCCAAGTGTCAATTTCCCAGGAGGTAGCCTAGGGGGTCTAGCCTCCTTAGGGTTCATTGCTGGTACCAGGTGAGGGTCTTATCAGGCCTTAGCACTGCACTGTCCTCCCATTTTTCATCCATTACCTCGAGCGGGCACCAGTAATGTCTCCATTGTGAGACTTGACTGTTTTTGGCATATTATCAAATATGCCACAGGTAGCTTGCCAGGCTCTGCCGTGTGGGTGGGATACTCTCGTTAGCTTGCCGGGCTATCTGAGAGGGGTGGAGGAATCGAACCCGGGTTGGCCCTGTGCAAGTCAAACACCCCTACCCGCTGTGCTATCGCTCTGGTCTTAGTTCCTGTTTTCTGCAAGATTGGTCTTTTGCAAATTCAGAGCTATTACTTCCCAGGAAATTTAGTGCCATCGCCTGGGGTCTGGGGAGGGGGCCTTCCCTATCTGCCTGCTGCCTACATCACCACCACCTGTGAGGTATGAGTGAGGATGAATGAGAGAACAGCTGGTAGCTGGTAGTTCGGGGTGGGGGTGGAGACGGCAAGACAGGATAAGTGAGGACTGAATGGGAAATAGAATCTATGAAATCACACTAACTTCCATCTTTATTTAAAATTTATTAATTTTGGCATGCATATGCTACCCAAACCCATGTGCTGCTTGTGTCCACGTGGTCGAGAACATGTGGCATCTGGATGTCACTCTTGAGATGTGAACTTTCCTATCTAATGCTGGAATGTGTTTAGGGGATCTCTTCTCCTTGGAGAAGCCAGCACTCTCTTTTGTGTGCATTTCTCCCTCCCTGCCTCCTTCTGTCCCTCTCCCTCTCTCCCTCCCTCTCTCTTTCTCTCTCTCTCTCCCTCCCTCTCTTCCTTTCTCTCTCTTTCCCTCCTTCCCCCTTCTCAAAACCTTCAAATAAAACCTGTTTTACTTCAAAAAGCAGAACAAAAACAATTTTCTTTCTTTCATTAGAATTTAAATTTTATCAGAAAAATACTTTAGCTCACTCTACTGTCTTCAGTATCTCTAGAAACTATTAAAGTTCCTGAAACATGGGATAAATACATATTGATTGAATTATAATTTTTTATTGAATCAGTGTGAGATAGAGCATTACAAACAACAATTTTCTATTAATTGCTTGATTTACTAGCCTTGAACATCTTTTTCAAATCTATTTTTTCTACGTGCTTCTGTGCTGCTTTATTAGTAGCTTTAAAATTATAATTTTCTGTGTCTGTCTCTCATCCACCTTCAGACTGGAATCTCTTGTGAAGAGTGATCAGTATCATGGCGGTTGGCACACAGTAGGTAAGTATAAATGCTGAATGAATTTAAATACTAGGTGATGAAATTCTATCACTTTTCTGTTTCATTATAGGACACGAATGTCACATATGCTGAAAGTCAGGTAGAGCAGTATGTACAGAAAGGAAGTTCGCCAATCTTCATAACTGTGCATCTGCAAAGTCTTTCCTCTCATCTACTTTGAGAGAAAGCTGCAGGTCACAAGTAGGTGTTTTATTCTGAAGTAAGCTGTCTAATGCCAATTGGACTGACACCTTTGACCTCTGTGCTGAGCAGATGGGTCAGGGAGAATGAGACAAGCAAACACTTAAGGAGACAAACAAACACGCCAAGACTGTCCAAGCTTTAGGGCCACCTGGGCAGACATCAGTGAGATCACAGGTTTATTCAGTACAATATTGCTCACCCACTCACCCTGAATCTCAATACAGAAGCCATTGTTTAAATTGAACAGCGACATTTAGGACAGCTAGTAAGCACATCAACATTCAGTAGGTACAAGAAGAGCAGAGGCTGCGGTTGTCCAGCTAGCCAAACAGCAGGCATCCTTAATTTATAAAGTTGTGACAATTTCCAATTCTATCCTTGCTTACACTCCTTTTACATTTAAAAGATCCTAAATTTGGGCTGAGGTGATAGCACATTGGGTAGAGCATTTGCCTTGCATGCAGCTAACCCGGGTTCGATTCCCAGCATCCCATATGGTCCCCTGAGCACTGCCAGGAGTAATTCCTGAGTGCAGAGCCAGGGGTAAGCCCTGTGCATAGCTAGGTGTGACCCTCCCCCCAAACAAAAAATAAAAGTTCCTAGATTATTTTATACTGTTACATCCTGAGTGAATTTTTTGCTTGTCCTATATTCTAAGACCTGTGCCTTTTTGCCCAGGGTATAGTCCTGACCTTGGATTTGGGAGATGGATTTTTGTTGCAGGGACACTCTCACACAGCAACTTTACATTGTTTTTGTCTTTCTCTTCATAGAATAAGTACATAAATCTTAGGCATTTTAGTAAGAATTTTAATCCAATCACAGTTTGAATATCCAGTATCTACCCTACTCCCACATTTTCTTTGGGTCAATCATTTTACTTAAAGAAAACATATGACTCTAGTAGGATCTTGCAGAAGGACTTAGGGAGGTCAAAACTAACAATATATCCAAAATCCATCAACTCCTTTTACAGAGAATTATTCCTGGAATTTTTTGTATAATACCCTCCCTATACCTCCCTTAAATGAGGCATTGGTTATAAAAATTGTGATATTGTTTTCCCTTCTAAGATTTATAGCCAACTGTAGAGCAGAGTTTCAATAAGAAGTTCACAGGATAAGGCAGAGAGCAATGTGTTCAATAATTAGCTCCAGTCCCAAAACTTTCATAAGCCCAAACCTTAGTTGTGATAAAATTAAACTAAAAGAAATAAAATACAACCAAAAGGTTAACAGTTCTCATCCTCTGAATGAGAAGGGCTGAAACTCCATTAGTCCGGTGTTTTTCTGTAGTCCATAACCTATTCCAGTGCTCACTACACTGCAGATATTTAATAAATATTTGTGGGAGGAAGAGTTGAATCCCTTCCTACCTAGAAATGGAATTTTGTTGTCACATACCCTATCTTGATACATTTGTCGATCCCTTAGGACATACTCACTGTACCAAGGCTAGTTGATTTATCAACATCTTATACTAGGTGAACGTGTGTGGCAGAGGAGATACATAACAGAGAATAGGATGCAATAGAAACAGTGTGGGATATATGATCGGTTTGAGCACCTTCTCTACTATTCCTTGTTGTGTCATCTGAGAACTTCCCTTAACTCTGAAACCTACTTATTTGAATGGGAGCAGTCCCACTCCAGCTGTCGTTCCAAAAGTGCTTACGTGTGATAGTGTTTGCAAATCGTCAGACAATATAGAAAATGTCAATAGCTGCTATTTCAAATCTAGAGTCTTGATGGGTGAAGTGGCTATGCTTATGTAGCTGCAGCAGGAGCACAGTGACCACAGAGCATTGCACTGACCACAACAGTGATAACTAGTAGCCTGCTTATGAAGGCAAATGCAAGGAGGGAGATAATATGCCTGTGATGTTATCTTGACCATGTGCAAGAATCGCATGTCACATAGGCATTGTTACATCTTCAGACTTATTTTTTATTTATTTATTTTTATTTATTTATTTATTTATTTTTAATTTTTATTTTTTTTTAAATTTTATCACCATGTGGAAAGTTACAGAGTTCTCAGGTTTATGTCTCAGTTATACCGTATTCAAACACCATCCCTTCACCAGTGCCCATATTCCACCACCAAAATCCCCGGTATACCCCCCGCCCCCCACCCCAACTGTATAACTGATGAACCTCACTTTATTTTCTCTTCACCTTGATTACGTTCCATATTTCAACACAAAACTCACTATTGTTGTGGGAGTTATATCCCCAAACAAGATAACCCAGACTTATTTTTTAGACACACCATTCAGCTAGAAAATTTCAGAGAATGATGTTCAGCAATCCTCTACTGAGGATGGATACATAACCCTGAGGTAAATTTAGGCAGGAACAATCTATTCTATTGCCTACAAATTGGCCATGAGTGGTGCTGGTATTTTCACAAGTGATATAAATCCAGACATGACAAGAAAGCCAGAGGAAAACACTTACACTAATTCATTCTTTGGAGGCTAAAAGTTGAAATGCAAATGCCCATCCCAGAGTTACTAGTCAAGTGATATTAATCACATATGTATGTATCAATATACCTGTCCCTTGGGCTGGAGTGATAGCACAGTGGGTAGGACGTTTGCCTTGCATGCTGCCAACCTGGGTTTGATTCCCAGCATCCCATATGGTCCCCTGAGCACCAGCAGGGGTAATTCCTGAGTACAGAGCCAGGAGTGACCCCTGAGCATCGCTGGGTGTGACCCAAAAAGCAAATGTATATATATATATATATATATATATATATATATATCCGTCCCTTTCCTGACAGAGGACAGAAAGTGCATTGCCTGCTAGAGAAGAGATGTAGGGTGAATGGGGGGCCAGGGAGACCCTGGAAGAAAGAAGGAACACAGAAAGACCACATTGGAGCATCAGAGATAAAATCTATTAAAAGCTAAACTTATGTTAATTCCAATTATTGTGCTAGCTAAATATATTAATTCATGGTCAATTACAAACTTACTTTAAACATCTAGAGACAACCAGCATGTACAAAACATCTTGTTCTATTTCTAAAAATAAATGAGGAATTTAAGTGGAATCACACTTTTGAATATCTAATTTATTCAACATAGCAACTTGTTTGGTCAAAATACCTTCCTGTGCATGTTCAGCGATCACTCCTGACAGTCTCAGGGGCCTTACATGGTGCCAGGGATTGAACCTGCATTGGTCACATGGAAGATAAGTGTAACCCTTACACTTACACAGACAGTAACCCTCTGTACTAGGGCTCTGGTCACAGAATTTTCTTTTTTTTTAAATTTTTTTTTGGGGGGAGGGGGCGTCACACCGGCGATGCACAGAGGTCACTCCTGGTTCTGCACTTAGGAATCACCCCTGGCGGTGCTCAGGGGACCATATGGGATGCTGGGAATCAAACCCAGGTTGGCTGCTTGCAAGGCAAACGTCCTACCCACTGTGCTATCGCTCCAGCCCCGATTATTTCTTTAGAAATGATTTCCTCTTTTTCTGAAGTGAACACTGCAGATTTAGCAGTGACTACTTAGACATGCAAACATTTGATTTTCATATAGGCACTTGGCAGAATCTTTATGTGGGATCATAGGATCCTGAGCACATGAAACATTTCTCATTTCGGTAAGGAGAGGAAACAGATCTGACTCTTAAGGATATCCTTTCATTCAACATTTCTCTGGCGCGCTTTGGGAGATAATCAATCTTCGTCAAGTTGAAGACCTAGGGAATTTACAAAGCCCTTCGGAGATGTCAGGATTATTCTAGGAAAAACATTTTTGTCCAGCTGTTAACTGTCGGTGAGTATGGGAGGAAAGTCAGAACTCTAAAAATTTAATACTTTGGGGAATGAGAGAGTGTTGGAATTTAGAGGGAGGTACATTGGAAATTATGATCATGAAAATCAGAACACAATAGGAAATGTATCGGCTGGGTTCTTAGGTGAAAGTAACACAATACTATCATGTTAAGAGAATGTATTAAGGGAAATTATGCGGCTCCCAAACTTTCTGGGAAGTCAGAAAATAGACACTGGTAGCTATGGAAGCAAAAACAATGTCTATGTCATACATTAAGGTTAATCCAGTAGAGACTGTGCTAAGTGCTTATGCAAAACTTACCTCCTTGCTGCCTGGCATGTGAGTCTAGAACGTCAATACCTTTACAGCCCAGATCTCTCTATGATTATAATTTCCAGACAACAGAGTTCCCTTGGTACCTGCTTCCTCATGCTTATTTATTTCTACATAGAAATCTCATTCTGGGACATGTGACTGGCTTTATACTAACTTCTTGAAAATCTGGGAAAGAGATTCTGACTTCTATCATAGTTATGTGGGATGTGATAAGGGAGATGACCCAGATAATCCAAAAAGAATAAAAAGGATTATGGTCACATAATGACAAAAATGTTTTTATTAGTTCTTACCCCTTAGACAATGCAGATCTTCAGTGGCAGCCAAAAATAGCTCCATAGTCATAAACAAATCTAGGCTATATCACATATGGACAAATTTTATATAAATGTCTCTAAACATTTCTGGCACCATAACCAATTAAGATAATGCCATATGTTTTTCACTATTACCTAAAGACTTATGGAAGTTTTAGAAAATATATCTTGCAGTTTGAAAAAAATTTATTCTTTCATTTTAATTAATTTTAATTTAATTTAGGGAAATGGTTTCAATATTAAGATATATGGTAGCGATACACAAACTTACTACACCCTACCACCACCAAATATCTCTGTTTTTATTTTCTTTACATAATTTTGGATTTTGGTCTATACCCAGCAGTGCTCAGAGCTTACTCCTAGCTTTGTGCTCCGGGATCATTCCTGGCAGTACTCAGGAAACCGGTGGTACTGGGGACTGAACTGGGGTCAGCCATATGCAAGACAAACACCTTAAACTGTTACTATCTCTCCAACCAATCTCTCCTTTTTATAATAAAAACATATCTAAATAAAAATTTTGTGGATATTGAAAACTAGGCAAAATCTAAACTATTGTATTCTCTCCTCACAATAGTACTGCTCTTCCCCATTACCCCCTGAACTTTATTGTAAGGTTTATCTGTTTTCTTTTTTTCAATAAGATGTCAATTCTACTAGAAGATATCTCAGTTCTTTCTGAAGATAGATTTACAGTTATTTATTCCAAATTTGAAAATGTACCCTGGTATTTCTCAATCCTATTAGGCACTATAATGTTTTCTTAGATTTTGTATATCTGAAAAGTCTTTATTTTACTTGACTTTTGGATCCAATAGTAATCTCTGACTTAATTTTTTTATCTTCTAAAATGTCATTTCATTGGATGTATTCATTTTTGAAGTGCTATGATTTATGATTTATATTCCACATATGAAAGAGATCAATCTGCCACTGCTTGCTTTCTTGAAAGAAAACTTTTCTATGTTTAAAATTCTAAATTGGTGGTTCACACTTATCAGCAACATAAAGATGTCCCCTTTTTTTCTTCTGGTGTCTAGTCTTATGAGAAGTCTGCCATCAATTGAATGATTCCTTACATCTATAATACTTTATGAATCTCTGTTTTAGACAGAATTCATATTTGGATGTTTTTCAAATCTGCTGTCACCCATGGGGCCAGCACTGAGAAGAACCCTGTCTAGTTCCTTAGTATCTCACCATTTTCTTTAAATTGATAGATTAAAAATTAGATTCTCTAACTATTCATTAACTTCCAACATTTTATTTCAGAAGGAATGTGTAGTTCTAGTAAAGAATACATTGAAGATGCACATATTTAATTGTCCACAGAGTTTAGTTCGGCATAGCAGAACTGCCTAGGGACTATTCAATGTTACGTTAATCTATGGTGTTTGGCATTGATCTGTTGAAAAATCAATGGGGTCTGTGCTTTGGAAAAACGAGAGCACTAAATTAGTTTCACTGGTTCACAAAACGGGAAAGTAGGTCATTGCCCGACATTTCAGTAATTGCTGCTGGATCTGAGGCAGAGTCAGTGGCAGATAGGGAGGACGAGGTCTACTGCCCAGAGCTCTGGGGTGAGAGAAAATGAAATTGTGTTTCCAAGAGGGACTAACCAAAAGCAGAGTTTTCACATGGGAGAGGAGAAATGCCCTGTTCAGCCTTTATCCAAGACTAGAGAAAATAAATTTCTTCCACATCATATGGTTTGCTTTAGTTTGAATATGTCAGAGAAATTTCATTTAATTATTTTCCAATTACTTTTTACTTAAAAAAAAAAAGATGCTTACCCATTGCTCCCCTGAGAGTACTTGCGGATTCTGTGTTATTTTATTTCTAACATGTTGCATTTCAAAAGACTTACAGAATTGATTCTTGGCAGACAGAGAGGGGGTTAATTAAGTCAGGGTGGGTCGTGTTCTAATTTTCCATGCTTAGTCAAATGGAGGTCTTTTTAATTATAATACTTAAGTAAAGGACTAAACATTTTACTTTAATAATTATAAATGTTGCTCTTTCATACTAAGGTCAAATGAGAAACTTGTAAAAGACCCTCTAAGGGAAGTCACTGATGATTTCAGAGGAAAAAGAAGACTGGCAGAGACACACAGGCAGGAATGGCACAGCTATGGCATTAACTTTCCAGGTATATGTGTAATACTAATGTGATCTTTGGTGAAGACCAGATTGTATACTTAACCAGAGCAGGAATTACTGAAGTAGGAACAGGAAATATCTCTCTCTCTTACTTCAAATTTAACTTTACCATTCACTTCCCTGACTTCTAATGCTTCCCTTTCATTCTTAAGATCTCACGAATTCCCTTGTATAAATTCTGTTGGTTAATGGCATTATTGGCCCTTGGGGATTGTTGTAGGTCACAACCGCAATATCTCAGGGGTCACTTCTAGTGGTATTTGAGGGACCCTGTGATGCTGAGATTGAACCAAGTTTCTCGTATGCGGAGCGTCCAGTCCTTTAGCTTTCCACCCTAAGCCTTCCCTGTTGCTTTTACTAAAAGACAAAAAAGGTCTCAAGGAAGAAGATTCAATCTTCATTAGTTGAGGGTCAGAAGGTGGTTGTATTTTAGCACTGAAACCTTTCTAAAAGATTGTTTACCTTACGTTCTTGGCAGTGACCTTGAAGGTGACAACACCATGGCAATGCCATTACATCTTCTAGAGACTTTGGTAGGGAAGAATAATAACGTATTAGAGATCTTGCTATGTGTGGGTATGTGTTCTTATAGTCATTACATTTTTTAGAATACTCTTCATGTCATCATGCATCTGGAAAAATCAAATGGATTTGATTGTGCTATATCAAATGGAAACTAAATAAGAGACAAATTTATGATCCTACAATTTAACTTGAATAGTTAAGTTCCACTGGAAAGCCAAATACTTTATCTCTCTAACTTGCGTTAAGCCTTTTCTGCTATGTTAATCCTATGTAAAGGATTCCATTGGGAACAGGTCCATTAAAGAATATGAAATATAAGTAAAAACCAATCCAGGTAAGATACACTACCCAGATCTCACTTTGGGGTAATGAGATTATTCCTCTAGCTGCTGAAACTGCAGTGAGGAAATAGTCCTTAATCATCAACCCTCAGGAAGTGTCTTGACTGGAGAGATGCCTCGCCTAGAACATCCTCTTTCTATAACAGACCACAGCAATAACTAGTCAGCTGTTAAAGCAATCTTGCTTTAATTTAAAACAACCTTGAATAGCATTCCAAATTTCCCATTGGGTCAGTTGAGATATTTGCCCATCTCCACTTTTATTTCTTCCTAAGAATGCTGTAATAATATGCCTGCATGTAAATCTGCTTCAGTTCCTATTTGGGGTGGAAGAGTGGAGAGAGGAAGGAAGGAAGGAAGGAAGGAAGGAAGGAAGGAAGGAAGGAAGGAAGGAAGGAAGGAAGGAAGGAAGGAAGGAAGGAACAAAGGGAGGAATGAAGGAGGGAAGTAAGGGAGGAAGTAAGGGAGGGGGAAGGAAGGGAGGGAGGGAAGGGAGGGAGAAAGGAAGGGAAGGAAAGAGGGAAAGAGGGTGGGTGAGGGGAGGGAGGGTGAACTTATCCAGTATTTAGCCACGCATGAAGTATTTACCTTCTTATCCAAGTGTGGAAAAGAAAACAATACTGAGAGTGGACAATAATTGTAAAGGAATAATTATAACAAATTATATTATTGTATGGCATTTTACAGGTAGCAAAAATGGAAAAAAAATAGTAAAGGAAAACATTGTTAGACATTTTATACTCAAGAATTTCAATTTACTCATTTTCAGTCCTGGAAAAAACTTGATCACTGGGATCAACTGGATTTTTTCCAGCCCAAGGCAAGGCTAGGAAGAAACCACAGAAACCCAGATATTGTAGGACATATTGGTGGTGAAACAATCTGACCACTTTCGGTTAGGAAGTAGATCTATACTGAGAAATGAACACTGGGTCAGCTTTTGATTTAGTAGGAAACGATTAAGGCAGAAGTGATTGCATTCATGTTAAAATAAAGTGGTCTCATTAAAACAACTCTCTAAGGAAGGACAGGCATGGATGTAGACATCTACTGAATCCTTATTATTTTCCATAGGTTTCATATTCATTATTTCCTTTAATTAACCGATTAATCTTCACAAAATCCTAAGAGTAAGATTTCTTTATACTCATGAATTGAAAGTTTAGTAGCTTGTCCAAGGTCAGATTAGTAATTGGTTGCTCTTGAAATCAAATCCTGATTTCTAACCCTCTATATCAGGCTCATCTGCCAGCATCACTCTAACTTTAGAAGTGAAGTTATAAAAGATTATTAAAGACAAGAACAATAAATCCTATTTTTAGTTTAATATAGTGCTTCACTTTAAATTTTAAATGAGTTTGAAACATCAAAGATCATGGAATACTGACCTGTTCCAAGTTAATAAATAATGCTTAATTTTTTGCTTGAGCCAATAAAATGTTAAAATAAATGTGAGCAAAAACATTCAGTAAAGACACATTTCTAAATCTTTTCATCACAACTTTTAGTCAGAAACACCAAGGATTTCCCACCTGTCTCTCCCTTTGTAAATGAGAGCAATCTGCTCTAGGTCAAGTTTCCCTTTAGTTCAAAAACAACAAACACCTACTGCCATAAGCCTGTATAGTTCTTCACCAACTCTCTATCCTCTCTTTAATGTGAATATTTAACATTTGAAAGAAGTGGGAATGAAGACATGTGTGTTTGTGGGGTGTGAGGAACAGGGGGAATGCAGGTAACAGGCAAATTCCCTGAAATACTACTGACCAGGGCAAACAACAGAAGGTGCAGGTGCCTGGGGAACCTGGAGCTAGTGATGGGGAGCATTTACAGCTCTTTGCTAAATTCTTGTGTTGGTTTAGATGAATTGGCTTGTTCTGGCTGGTGGCACAGTCCATAGGGAGTCTGGATTCTATCACATATGCTTGTGATCACTGTATCACTCTATCGCTGTTATCCTGTTGTTCATCAATTTGCTCGAGCGGGCACTAGTAATGTCTCCATTGTGAGACTTGTTGTTACTGTTTTTGGCATGCTGAATACACCACGGGAAGCTTGCCAGGCTCTGCGGAGCGGGCGGGAATCTCTTGGTAGCTTGCAAGGCTCTCTGAGAGGGGCAGAGGAATCGAACCTGGGTCAGCTGCGTGCAAGGCAAACGCCCTCTCCGCTGGGCTATCGCTCCAGCCCAAGCTTGCAATATGATGTTATAACAGTCATATTTTGAGTTTTAGCTGGGGACAGAATCAAGAGACTATCAGCGGGGCTGGAGCGATAGCACAGCGGATAGGGCGTTTGCCTTGCACGCAGCCGACCTGGGTTCTATTCCCAGCATCCCATATGGTCCCCTGAGCACCGCCAGGAGTAATTCTTGTGTGCAGAGCCAGGAATAACTCTGTGCATCACGAGGTGTGACCCAAAAAGCAAAAAAAAAAAAAAAAGAAGAGAGAGACTATCAGAGCAACTGCCTAATCACTCATACCAGACACCATTATAAGCATTTCATAGAGATGATGTACTAAATCCTTGACTGGGAGAACCGTATTATAAGTACCCATTTTTCAGATGAACTGATTGACAAACAAGAAGGTGAAATGAAAATTTAGTAGTGCACGTTGGGGTCAGGGTTTGAACTCAAGTAGCTCAGCTCTCCAGTTCCTGCCTGTGCACATAATGCAAGTCATAACTGCACATGCTTTCCATTTAATGACTTTATACTTCAAGTCATAAACTTCACATGCTTCCCATTTCAATGATGGTTAACTATGTGCTTATTTGTTTACAAAGATCACTAAAAATGCTTGACTCACCCCACAGAATTGCAATCAGCTTTTTCTACCCCCTCCCACCTGCCCCTGTAAAAAAGCCAGTTGCAACTGATGTCAGTTTCTAATACTTTAAAATACTTTTAAACATCTTCAAAGACTTTCTTGTGGGAGATTTCCGTGCTGTTCTCAGAATATTTTCCTTAACCACTGTGCTACTTCTCCAATTTTTTCTCCAATACTCTAGACTCCTTTGGGTTACACTTCGGTGCCTGTATCATTGGTATACTGGGGAACCAATACAATTATCCTTGCCATTTTGCTAGACCGAGCACTCCATGAGGATAACATTCCTTTGTATAGGACCTTGCCATCTGTATATCTTTATCTGGCTGTTGATTTATATCCTTTAGTATCCTTTGCAATAAATTGGTGATCCAGTGAGTAAACCTTTTCCTGAGTTCTTGAGCTATTGTAGCAAATGAACTGAGCCTGAGGATGGGTCATGGGTCTGATTTATAGTCAGCTAGTCAGTTAGCAGAAATAGAGGTAACAGTCTGAACTTGTGACTGGTATGTGAAGTGGAGGGCAGTCAAGGGATAATGAGCCCTTAACCAGAGAATCTCTGTGTCTGTGGTGTCGGAACTGGGTTGAATTCTTAATAGCCCTTACTGGTATTTCAGAACTGCTTGTGGTGAGGGAAAACTTTCACATTTACATTGGAAATTGTCTGGGAACTCTTTTAAATCTAATATTTAAAAATATTAAAATCTATGTATGGAAGAATTGCCCTGAACTGAGTAATCCTCTTACTTTTCCTGTAAGACCTTCTACTAGCAAAGGAGAGCAACAACAAAACTTGAAGATATACATATGTCTGTTTGAATAAATGCATGAAAAAGTTGGAAAAGCACATGGTAAAAATAAGTTTATGCTACTGTATGGAGCCTAATATAATGTGTTACAAGCTCTCAAGAGCTCATGGGTGAATACCCTCCGTTTGCTCCAAACATTATATAAGTTCTCAGCTGCAAAATCTGTATATTTTCTGCTAAAAAGGGTTTTGGAGTTTAAGGATGTCCACAGTACAGAGTAGTTTTATTTTACCTAGGACCTAAGGGAGTGCTATAAAGAAACTACTCATAATGTGAGAGACCTTACTTTTATGCTCTTTTTGGAGAGAAAAAGTTTGAGCATTCAAGATTTTTTTTTTACAGATAGGACTGGCATGAGGATGGTATGGTGGAGGTACTCACATTACCTTAAAAATCAGGGATGAAAAAAAATCAGGAATGGAGACCTGAGCATATGTATGTTTACTGCTATATTTGTCTGCTAGTCTTCTGTGCTCAGGGAATGCATGGTGAAGATCCAGATGGGATTTGAGCAGAAAGGGATGGGTTTTCTCTGTATCACTGATATTCTTTACCTTATCTGGTAATAGAAAATCAACAAGGGTAATAGACCAGATGGGCACACATTTAGATAAATCAAATCTGGAACCTAGCGGAGAAGGCATAATGGTATCTTTTAAAGTGAAATTTTATTTATTAGAGATAAGTAAGAATAGAATAGCTGATTAATTATTAGCTAACAACAAAATTATGACTATAGGCAAAAATAGCATCATTAAACTACCACTTGACTTTTAAATTTCAACTAAAGATCACCCAGAATACATTGAGGGTCTATTTTAGGACAAAAAGAGAATTAATATTCTATTAAAGGAAATTTAATGACTAACTTCAGTCAAAGTGGAGAAGAATATATGAACTCTATTCACCCCCATTCCACCAAAGGTGATACAGGTTCACAGTTCTTCGTCTATAATTTTGGAAACCAAAAGTCTTTAATAATTCATCTGGTAGCAATAACTGATCTTTATTCTCTTGGCAGCAAAATCATATCTAAACAGATATGAAGCTGTTTATAGTCTTGACGTATTCCACTCAGTGTGAATCATTTATACATTTTTGCAGAAATATGAATGTGCTTAATTTGCTCTAGTCTGGGAAATTGCTGTTTGCTCTCCTTGTAGTGTCACTTTTCTATACACTGACAAACTTTACATTCTCAAACATCTCTGGTTACATGGACAATAACGGCCCCATGCTGGATGTGTCTTGTTATGCCACAGAGAGATCAATATGCATGTCAAAAAGCAATCAATCATTGTCTGCACAAGAAAAGACATAAATTTCTTATTAGATTTCAAAATAAATGAGGGAGATTATCAACATTATTTCTTATTCACGTGTTTAGAAGTTTGATTTTCCACATTTTTAACCAACACAGTTATCCTGGTTTATAAATATTATCATCCTTTACACATGGATTGTATTCATTCTTATGATGAAGGTTAAAGGATAGTAATTTTTTATTTTTCATCTACCTCAGCCAATAAATTCTAGACATAGAAGCTAGGAGATTCTCAAAGATGGATAGTTATAGACTTGGGTCAGGTATAACTCCTTTTGAGTAGACAATAAATCCAAGACAAAGGGGCAGGTGGATTTTCCTTCCTAAAAGTTAGTCAATGATAGTCATAGATTTGATGGTCATATTTATTTTTATTTTACTTTCTTCCTCTTATTAAAATTTTTAGTTCAAGGCTCCACATAGCATCTAAGCAGTGGTATGTCTGTTATAAATCACTAGCCAGTTAGGCTGGTTAGTGTGGATGGAGGTAGAAAAGCAAGGAGGGATTTATTTTTTTGAACTTGAATTTTGGTGAGGATGCCAAGCAGGGCTCAGTGGACTTGGGGATCTGGGAACAACAGGCCACATTCAGCTTGCTGAGTGTGTTGGCATGATGGTTCACTGTTTGGGTCTTATTAATATCTTGCTGGGCTGGAGGCCAAATGGGCATCCTGGAAAGCTATGGAACAAAAACAATGAGTTATCACCTCACCTCAGTGAGACCAGTATACAACCACAAGAACAACAACAAAAAAATCAGTGTTTGCATGGATGCATGGAATCATATATTGACAGAACTATCAACTGTATCACCATAGTTGGAAAACAACATGGAAACAACTCAGACAACTAAGAACTAAGCTTCCATATGATCCAGCACTTCACCTTCTTTTTTTGGAGTTGGGGGGGAAGGGGCCATACCCATCGCTACTTAAGGTTCAATCTTGGCTCTGCACTCAGGGATTAATCCTGGCAGTTTTAGGAAACCATATGGGATAACAGGGATGAAATTTGGGTTGGCTGCATGCAAGGCCCTCAGCAATTCCACTTCTTGACATCTATCCCAGGGGTCAAAACTCTATTTTGAATAAAACACTTTTCTCTTACATTTGCTGCAGCAATTTGGAAATTCACAATTGCCAAAACACACACACACAAATCCCAAGTGTCTAAGAAGAGATGACTGAATACAAAACCGTGGAATACATATGTACTACTCAGCAATAAGATTTAAAAAATCATGCAATAAGCAAACGACATGGATAGATCTAGAGAGTATCATGCTGAATAATGTTAGCCAGAAGGAGAGGGAGAGACACAGAATGATCTCTCTTGTATGTGGGACATAAAGCAACACATTAAGGGAATAAAACATGTGGCCCCAAACAATAAAATCTCAGAACTGGTCTATAGAACTAAGCGTAACATGGTGGAAGATAGAAGTTGGTTGGTTGAGGTGAGACTGAGCAATGGTGGCAGGAAGCCGATTCTCTGCTGGAAGTTGTGGTGCTGGAACTTTTCATGCAGGAAACCCTGTCAGTAACATTATTGCAAATTATAGTTTCTTTAATGTTTAAAAATCACATAAAATATAAAAGGGTACTAATGCACATGTAATACCACCAATGGCCCACATCTAGACTTAAAACCAAGCTCCCGGAAGTATGTGGCCTCAAACTTACTTCTCCCTCTGGGGGAAGCTGGCAAGCTACTGAGAGTTTCCTTCCCACATGGGAGAGCTTGCAAACTCCCCATGGTGTATTCATATGCCAAAACCAGTAACAATGCTGGGTCTCATTCCCCTGACCCTGAAAGAGCCTCCAATGTGGCATCGTTGGGAAGGACGAGTAAAGGGAGGCTTCTAAAATCTCAGGGCTAGGACGAATGGAGACGTTACTGAGACTGCTCGAGAAATTCAACGATCAACAGGATGATGATGATGATGATGATGATGATGATGATGATGATGATGATGATGATGAATGCTTTCTTGGCAGGTAAACATGGTTTCAGAAGGATAAGTATCTCTTCTGCTAAGAGTAAAGGGTGGAAGAAGATGGATACCCTCAGTAATGCTCTGGGAGTTTTCACTTATATCTATTTTTCTGTGATTTTCCTTTTTTCAGAACAATCTTCCTGTCCCCAGACCTGCTGTCTGTTCTACACCAGGTTCACATGTCACTAATCCTTGGAAACTCCCCTGAATTTACAATGCCACAGCCATTCTGACCACTACACTAGAGAGCACTACAATTCACAATGCAAAACTTGCATCTAGAATTATTTATTGTTTCCATGGGGATGGAGCGATAGCACAGCGGGTAGGGCGTTTGCCTTGCTCGCGGCCGACCCGGGTTCGATCCCCGGCATCCCATATGGTCCCCCAAGCACTGCCAGGAGTAATTCCTGAGTGCAAAGCCAGGAGTAACACCTGAGCATCGCTGGGTGTGACCCAAAAAGAAAAAAAAATAGAATTATTTATTGTTTCCAAATTAGACAAATAGATTATAATCAATTTTTGTATTTAGAAATAATTTTCAATAATAATTCAGTGATTAAACTATATATATCCTGATTGAATAATTTTTTTAAATGTAGGCAGTAGCTCATTTAATTCATATTTAAAACATAACCATCTGTGTCCCTGGAAAATGTAGAGGATAATTAATATTTACACACTCTATGTGTATCTAACTGATACTCCATTTTCCATAGATCAATTATTTCATTTAATTGGAAAATGAATGATAACTGCTTCCTAAAGGAAACACTTAAAGAACTTTTAGCAATGAGTATTATAGTATAGCAGGTGGTCTCAACTCTGGTTTGCGCCCTGCACCACATGACATCCTTAGCATCAAGCATTGCTGGGGGTAGCTCTTGAGGCTCCTGGGCATGTCTGGAGTGGCCCTGCTGGTCCTTGGCACTTCGTACTCTGAGCACCACAACATCCTCACATCCTAGCATTGAACCATCAGTCTTGTTGGATGAGTATTGCTGGGAGTCTCCCCCAGACATCCTCAGCACCTTTGGGATGCTCCTCCTCCCAAATTGAGTTTTGTAATTTTCAGCCTGTGGTCTATTTTAGTTAATTTTTATATATAACCTGAGGTTACCTTATATTTAACACTATATAAAAACTTTTTTCATGTTAATTGAATTTGAGGAGGACTGGTTATGAGTGCGGTTACTCCAGCAGATTTATATTAATTGATACTATATTATATGGTGTTTCTATTCCATAGTTCATTTGCTTGATATGCAAGCTAATTATATGTAGGCTAATTGGCTAGTTTCCAATTAAGAGAAGGAAATGACTGACCATGCATGAAGTACTAGGTAATGCAGAGCAGCATACAAATCACTCTTCCTGACTCTCCGTAGATGCTGGGCCACCTTAAGCAGCTGCATTTACATAATGAGATCAGAGCCATACTTTATCAAGTGCATATTTGTAATTAAGTAGTGCGTATATAAATTAATCAGAGCAGAGGTGATAATAAATTGAAAACATGTCAGTTCCTGCAAGCATCTCTTCAAATTATACTTATGAAAAATAATGAATAGACATATCTTGATGGAAACTGATAGATAAAAGGTTTCCTAAGATTATTTTGAACCTTAATATGTTTTCCCACCAACCTTTAAATATTGAAATATATATTGACTTATTTCTTAGGATAGAATAAAAACAAATTTTACTGTTATCCTGAATAAAATAAAACAACTCTTTTTTGATGATTTTGGGCCAAGAGTGCTCAGGGCTTATTCCTGGCTCTGTATTCAGGGATCACTCCAGGAGGTACCAGGGATTGAATCTAGGTTAGCTTTGTGCATGGCAAGCATCTTGACCTCTGTACTATCTTTCCAGCTCCCAAAACAATTCTTTTACAATAAATATTTTTGAGGAGAAAAGAGAAAAAAGAGAACAAAAGACTTCAGAATGAAGTGGTGGCATGTATATGTATATATATGTGTATATGTATATACACGTATATATGTATATATACATATGTATATGTATATACATATGTATGTATATATATGTGTGTATATATATACACATATATATATATATACACAAGCTAGGCAAGTGTCCTGCCCACGTACTGTCACTGCAGCTCCTCATCCAGGGCACTTTTAAAAATCCTGAGTTTTTTCTAAGTATGTTTTTTCTAGGCAGACCCTGGCAAGATACCCATGGCATATTCGATATGTCAAAAACAGTAACAATAGGTCTCATTCCCCTGACCCTGAAAGAGCCTCCAATCATTGGGAAAGACGAGTAAGGAGAGGCTGCTAAACTCTCAGGGCTGGGAGGAATAGAAACGTTACTGGTGCCCTCTTGAGTGAATCGATGAACAATGGGATGACAGCGATACAGTGATATATAAATATATATATACATAAATTTATATGCATATATGTACACACACCCAGTTTGAAGTATATATAGATTTTTTTCAGAAATTGTAAAATGTTTATTATAAGGAAAATGTCTAATAAATCATTATTATAAAGTGTTTTAAACTAACATGTCTCGGGAAGCTTGGGAAAGGTCTTCAGTGAAATGTAGACCTCAATAAGGTCTTAATGCTTGGGAAAATATTTATGAAAAACGAAAGCAATTTTTTTTTGTTACTTTGAAGAAAGAAGATAGATGAGAGAGACAGAACACAGATCAGACAGCTGTCTATGCCATTAAGAACTTTTCTTAGTGTCTGTCTTTTCAAATCTTTATAAAACACACAGATTAAAAAATAAGTATTGCTGGACATCCTGTGAAACCAGCAAAGAAGACTCATCTTAATCCTGGATAAATAAAACAAAAATTGAGGAAACTCCTGCAGAGAACATACACATGGCATGGGAGGATATTGAAGTCAGCACCAATAGAGCACAAATCATGGAGTTTTTTCACTTTGATTGTGAAATTTGGGTTTGGATCAAATTTAACCTGATCTCTTGAGATTCAAACCTTAATGCAATATCATTCTGGATTACCAATGGATCTAGCTGCTATAAATATAGAATGAGGCAGACACATTTACTGACCTAAAAATGTATCTCAAAATATTATTAAACAGAAAATGAAAGTTGAATAATAGCACCCCATTTCCCAATGAGTCCACTGAAAGTTGAATTCCTGGGTGATGGTGTAATTCTATAAATGTCTAAGATTGGATTCAGATACAAGAAAACAGGAACCAATGACCAATCAAAGAAGCTCTGGTACCTGTACACAGTAGAATACTACTTGGTCATAAGAAAAGATAAAGTCATGCACTTTGTTGATGGATCTGGAGAGTATCACTGTGAATAAAGGGATAGTCAGAGGAAAAGGATAGACACAGAATGATCTCTCCGATATGTAGAATGCACTTTCTTAGCACTGTTGTAACATTGTTGTCCCTTTGTTCATCGATTTGTTTGAGCAGGCACCAGTAACGTCTCCACTGTGAGACTTGTTACTGTTTTTGGCATATCGAATACGCCAAGGCTAGCTTGCCAGGTAGCTCTGCCATGCGGACAGGATACTCTCAGTAGCTTGCTGGGCTCTCCAAGAGGGACGGAGGAATTGAACCTGGGTTGGACACATGGAAGGAAAACGCCCTACCCGTTGTGCTATTGCTCCAGTTCAGTATGGAGAATATAAAGAATATTTCTAGGGGAATAACATGTCCAAAGGCAATAGAAACAAAGAGTAGGAGATTTGGTCTTTAGCAGAAAGCTTGCCACTGGGGTGGCAGTGAAGTTAGGGAAAAGAATAAGCGGATCTCGTGGTGATTCAATAAAATTAAAAAAATTAAAGAAAAAAAGAATAAGTGGACAATGTTGGAATGAAAAGTGCCTGTTAGGCAGACTGGAGGGTGGGAGGGAAACCGGGTTAATTGGTGGAGGGAAGTAGACACTGGTGAAGGGATTGGTGTTGAAATATATAAGCCTGAAAATAATCATAAGTAACCTTGGAATG